>NW_024387541.1:342566-403901 GCF_900408965.1 Simochromis diagramma
GGTGTTAAGCCAGCAGGTTGTTTGTTGTCGCACCACTCAGCCAGACGATCCACCTCCTCCCTTTAGGCCTCATCGTTGTCACTGATGAGGCCAATCACCGTGGTGTCATCTGCAAACTTAATGATGGTGTTGGAACCATCAGCAGGTCTGCAGTCGTGGGTGATAGTCACAGCGTGAGGAGATTCTGGACCCAAATGCAGGCACAGCAGCAGATGAATAACAAATGGAGAGCATTTATTTTAGAGGCTTAACAAAACATAAATAGAAGGTAAGGAACAGGAAGGAACTAACAAAACATAAACTGGGAAAGCTAAACTAAGGAACATGAGGAATATGTAAAACAAATTCAAATTCAAATTCAGGTTTTATTTGTCAAATCTTAAACCTTAAAGGGTTCAGCAGCATTTACAAATGTCATCCTGGATGGAAGCATGTGCTCCCAATCACAAGCTGAGAGGTTCACCAAATTCAAATCAAATCCAGATTTTATTTGTCACATACACAGTCATACACAGTACGATATGCAGTGAAATGCTCACACGACTGCTCGTGACCTAAAGAAGAAAGAAAAGGCTATGAATAAGATAGGAAATAAATACGAAAATTAAAAAGGGTCAATTTAACTGGGAAGGAATAAAATTAAATATAAAAATTTAAGTTAAAAATGAAATGACTGTACAACAAAATACACAATATAGAAATATATAAGAATGTATGAAGAAATATAAATATATATGTACAATAACAGCAGCTGTACAGTTTAAGTGGAAATGAAGAAATATAATGTCCAGTGTTGTGGGGTCATTACACACAGGCTAGAAGTGCAAGTCACTCTTTACTGACACATCATAAATACGTTTAATGCTGGATGGTTGAAGTTTTTCTACAATAGTTTAGCTACAAGCATAATTTCCACTTCTGGATAAAGATCACTCTATCTTCATGCTTCTTAACAAATTATGAGTGTAATATCTTTATTAAGTTGTTATTTGTTAATGCATACATAGTAATGTGCTCGGTGACATAAAGGTCCACCTTTCCAGAGTTTGTGTGCTGCGTAGCTTTTTTCCCCTTTGTTTTAGTTGTTTTTGTTTTGCTATCTTCTATTCACAACCCAGTGTTTAAAATGTTTAAAATGTTAATAATCCTAGGGCCAACCCTCCAACCTTGTTATGAATCGCCCAGATTTTTTCTAAATTTTGTGATTCAAAAGTGGCCTTAATACTTTATACAGGCTAAATATTTCCAGAATAATGTTTCTCAATGTAAAACTGTAAAGAATCTTTACACAGGATACAACATTTTGTAAACAGCCACCTTAGAACCTGTTGAGCCTCTCCTGTACTGTTAGATGGATGTAAGGCCAGATCTTCATAAGCCGTCCTCATTACTCCATTAAGTAACCAAACAAATACATTTACTCCTGCAAATTATAAACATTCCAATTTTTCCTTCCAAAAGTAACAAAAACAAAGAACAACAAATGACTCAGCATTGATAAGCAGAGCTAGACTGCAGTCCAGTTTGTCTTTATCCTTCATTAGTTGTTAGTGTCAGCAGTAGAATGTGATAAGTATGTCTCACATATAAATATAAAATCTCTATAAAAGGATTGACTCCTTAAACCTATGCAGCGGATATATTTAATATGCTTATTTAATAATGTTCTACAAAGAGGTCAATGTGTTTGGGATCTTATTAGATCTCTCAGAAAAGCTGTCAGAGAAAAACTTTTTTCTTTCATAATAACAGCTTAATGTTAAACCACTGAGTCCATCTAAAACATGTTTGTGCATACATCATACATAATATCACTTAAAGATAATAATAACAATAATATTTCAGGTGAATACCTCATGAAGTTCCTCAACAGAGTGCCAAGAGTGTGCAAAGCAGTAATCAAAGCAAAGGTTGACTATTTTGAAAAGTATAACATAAACATAACAAACATATTTGAGTTATTTCATTCTTTTTTCTTTACTACAAAATTACACATGTGTTCATTTAGAGTTTTGGTGCCTTCAGTGACAATCTACAAAATAAAGAAGAACCATAAAATGAAAAGCTGTGTCCAAACTGTTTGTGTGTATTATGTAGAAACGTCTCCACTAGTTTCACATAAGCATGATCTCACAAAATAATTTTTAATCCAACAGACCTGACGTTATTTTGTCCCTCCAAAGCGTAAAACACAACAAAATCATCCTGATTCCTGACAGGACTGTGGCATAATATTACACAGAATCTGACACCTCAGCTCTATAGAGCGGGCTGTCACATTTAAGCAGTTCGTTTCAAGTTGCAGATTCAAGCTGCTCTTCATTGCTTTGGCAACCAGATGCCACCAAAGAGGATTGTGTTTAAAAGGATTGTTTGGCCATCACGCAAAAAACCCCACCCTCATAACTAGAACTCACTTAAATACAAAGCAAAGCTGGGCTGGAGCCATAAATCTTGAATTTGAATATTTGAATTCCTAGAAAAACCAAAACAGGAGCAGCAGTTATTGCTAACTTTTAAGTTAAGTCATCTTGCTTTTGGGGATTTTTCTGTCTGTGTGCATCTCTGTAATGCTTCTTTGAGAGCCTGTGGAAGCTGGAGGCTGGAGCATAGTCGCCATCAACAAGCTAGGTCAGCCATGAACCTTTGCATATTTTGAATGTGATTTGGCTAATTTGAATGACTGAGTGCCTTGTGGATAAGTTACTAAGCAAATTTAGTCCATCCATCTTCCTCTGCTTATCCAGGGACTGTCACTAACCAAATTTTTAAGCAGGAGAAAAAATACTTGTAAGGACATGAAATGCTTTATTGACAAAAACAAGAAACCCTGCCCCTGTAATCTTTTATTTACAATATTGTATTTGGTTAAAATGTTCTGATGGTTCAAATATTTTATATTATTTAGTTGTTGCAAAATAATGTGTGTGCCAGTCTCCAATGAGACATTTACAAGTGTCTCATACAACAATATACTATGTCCATATATTTGCAGGTAAAGAGATAAAAACAGTAAATAGTTTGACCTTGGTCTAAAGATAAGTCCACACGGTTGCAGGGAATGTGTGAAAGTTGGCTGTTAATTCCCATTACGTGTGGTTACTGTATATTACTGGTAGCGATGTAGATTAGCCATGATGCTACAGATTAGCAGCTGGAGCTAATTTGCCCGTTCGTGTGGAAACCTCGTGGCGCTGTGGTGGATCTCCACCTGTACTGGGCTGTAATCACAGTGGATTCAGACCTGGGAATCACATCTTCTGTTTATGTTTATTTCATCTATGCTACTGTAAGAAGTGTCGGTGTTTTGAGTTTGAAACAAGCCGGGCCACTCACCATAATGCAGTGCGCCTAAGAAACTGTGTACCAGTGTATAAAAATGTTTTTATATATTGCAGAAGATACAGTAAAGGCAGACTCACAAAGCTGCCTAATTCTTTTTAATCAAAGTGTGTAACATATGACATTTTAAAGAATTCTTCATGTGGACATTATCCACTTTATTTGTGTAACACAAAGTCACTCATAATGTGACCTCTGTGTTAATCTGATCTGCAGAAAATATGAGAGGGGTTTTAGCACAAGAAAACAAAACCAGAGAAGAAAACGTAAAAAAACAATTGAAAGGGCTGCAAAGTATTCAAAGCTGAATAAAGCTGAGCCTGGTGTTGCATGAAGTCACTGTTACCCAGTGTGATGAAAAACAGATGATCAAGGACAGAAAGAAAGTGATGATGCCCCATGTGACTTTTCCTCCTTAAGCCCAGCCCACTGGGAGACAGCTTGTACTTTGTTCTCCGTGGTTTGTAAATCCATCGTATCAAATGTGACAGAGTTTACAAACTGTTATAGACTCAGTTTGGGCTGAAACTTGGTGACTTTTCCTAAACTGACCCAAAATACACGACAATGAATGGATTTAAATATTTTCTGCTGTTGTACAGATGATGCAGACGTTCGTACACTGACAGTGTTTCGGGACAAGTTTGACTCGTGTCTGTTCAGATGGATTTTCAGATCCACCAGTTTGGCTAAAATGAAGGAACATTGTGATTTTAGGGAAAGTTGACAGTGTGAAAACATTTTCATACAAACTCACAAACATGATGTACACAAGCATGTTTGTGTATCTGTAATGAGACAGAACTGGGTCTCATATGGTTCACACGAGACCCAGTTCATGGCTGAAGCCTTTATGGGTGACATGATGTCATACATGTCCTGAAGTGGATTCTGGATTTCTGACGTCCTTAATCACTACAGCAGTGAGGTCAGTGTGACGAACTGATGCTCTGTTCTCTGGCCTGACAAAGCTTTAACTCCAAACATCTCTCCACTGTTAGAGGATCAGTTTTTTATGGCCTGACAGTGTGAAGCCTCCACCTACATCACCGAACTGCTCCGCCTTGCTCCACTTCTGCACTCTTGAGTCTGTGACCTTCTTTAAACAGCTTGTTTTTGTGTTTGTGGTGTTTTGCTCGGCTGTGCCCTTTTTAACACTGTTGTGTTTAACTTTGTTTTTTTATATCTCTGGAAATAAAAGTTTGGTTTGTAAAGAAAATGAGTGAAATCTCTCTCTGAGGATCCTCAGCGTCACTGTGACTCGTGCCTGTGTGTGCACATCTTTACTTTTAATAAGACGTTTCAACATGCAGACGTTAATCTAACACAGTAACAGCTTTGTTTCAGATCCAGCTCATTCCAGTTCACTGACAGAGACAAAGTTTTGGTGCTGCGATAACGACTCTGAGCCGATGAAGCTCTGATGACTCTGATAACATCTCCCTCCCAGTAATAACCTCCCAGCAGCAACTATGACAGACACGTCTCCTGACAGTGACACTCTTACAGATACACATTCAAGACTCAAGAGCTTTATTGTCAGTACAGCAGTAGACACAGTATACAGCTTACCACATGGTGCATTTATAAGTATACAAACGATATCTCTCTCCAAGAGATGTAAAACTCAAAATTACAAATACATAACATACTAAACTTTGTGATGCGGCTGCTGCTGCTCCACATGTTAGTAAATCTGACCCTAAATCTTCCTGCTTCTCTTAGAGCACACAGGTAACGGCTGCCCTGAGCATGAAGGTGTGTCTGCAACATGATGAAGCTCGTCTAGAGCAATGATTACAATCTGCTCCGGGCAGCTGGAGAGTCCTGTTTGCTGTTTGCCTCCTTTAGAAAATATAATAAGAGCCAGAAACTTCTTCTCAACACAAAATAGTCTTTGAATGTGTTTTATCTTATTTTCTAGGGTCCATTAGAGTGACCGTGGATACAAAGTGATGTTAGTGGAGAATTAAAGGTTTTAGTAAAAAGTGTGAAGGTTGACAGTTTGATTACAGCTGCTCAAACTGATTTCCTGCTCTTTGTATGTTTGTCACACTTATTAAATGTTTCAGATCAGGATGATGTAGCTTTGGATTTGTTCCCTTAATAACAAACATCTTCATTTACAAACTTCAGTTTGTGTTTTCTTTGTTTAAGATTTAAATGTGTTTGATCTGAAACATTTAAGTGTGACAAACATACAGAAACCAGGAAGGAAACAAACTCTGTTTCACTCTGTTTGTTTCCATCTTATGTTCTTATATGTTGTTTGTTGGAAACTTGTGATCAGTATTTTAAACTTTTTAAACTGAACTCAAACACAAACTACAAACTGGTCAGACATTGAAATGAATTGTTCCTCTGAGTATCTGAACCTGCTGTTGTGTTGCTTTTGTGTGCTGCTGTCACTGATGGCTGCTGCTGTGACAACAGACACACAAACAGTTTGATGTCATCAGAAATCCCTCTGCACACACTGAGAGAAAAGCTGCTTTACTTTCACACTCCAACACTGTTGTCATGTCCTGCAGTCTGAGTGTAAAACAACACTGCCCCCGTGAGGTCAAACTGGAGCATTGCACATGATAATTCGCATCCAGCAAACGTCTTGGACCTTCACACACATCTGACCCTGATTTAGTGGAGACTTTAGAAATTTCAGTGTTTCTAGGATCTGTATCCTGTGTGTGCACCACTCAAATAGCTGGACCCAGGCTCGCCGCCCTTATGGAGGAAAACATAGAAGTTGATCTCTGTGAGTTATTTTTACTGTCATATTATAAAATGTGATGTTCTAGCATCATGTTCTTCTTCTTAAGCCTTTGAAAAGCTTCCTCTGTGTCCATTAAACTGATGACTTCAGTGCTGCTGTCTACTTGTTACATTTAGTACTGTTTAATTTTCAACCTAGGAAGATCTGTAAGAAGGACTCACAATATAACATAATACTGTAAGATTACTTACAGGTAAAATACTCAGATTGTACTTAGATAAAAGTAATCACAGACTGGCCCAGCCTGACTGCCTTGAAGCTCAGGTGTCTTCACTGCCTCCTCTGATAAGAGCTGGAGACCTGAGTAGGTTCGTCACCCATCAGCAGCAGATCACCTCTCGATCGGGCACGTTTTCATCTGGGAGGGTTTCAGAGCTCACTGCCCTCGGCGTCGCTGCTGGAACAACCAAGTTTTGCTATTGAATCTTTGACCTGCTGATCTCACAGAGGCAGGAGACCCAGAACATCCATGCGAGCTTCAGTTTATGCTCTGTCCTGTCATCCAATCAGATTTGCATGTAATACACTGATATTCAGCCCCAGCCTGGTGTTCTCTCCATCTCTGACCTTTCACACAATTTAAACTAACAAACTTTCTCTTTAAAACTGTTTGTCAATCACAATTTACTCGATTTATTATTCTTCTATCACATATTTATATCAGTCATAATGAACTCAGTATGATCTGAGCTGTAAACCTGTATTTATCATCACAAACCTTTATAGCGCTTCAGAGCAGCTCCTTCAGTGGCTGCGGCACCCATGATGTGGGACGGAGAGATTTCCTCCCCTCTGCTGTCAGACTCCACCACAAAGACTTTGCAGCTGATCAAACACACACATGTGCAACAGGACTAAGTGTAACACTCTTTTTCTGACAACGTTGTATTTGTACTCAGTTGTATGTAGCATGTGTATTCTATTTTTATCCTATCATTCTATTCTATTCTATTGGGTACAGTTGTGTACAGTTTCTTATTCTATTCCAGGTTCTCTCATGTTTGCTATGTAACTGCACTGTCCACTTCCTGCTGTAACAAAACAAATTTCCCACATGTGGGACTAATAAAGATGCTCTTATCGTATACTGTATAACCACAGGTTCACTTCACATTTGGTAGAATATAAAAGGACAAAGCTGGACAATTGTCATCACATTTCTCATTAGTTGCTGTTAGCACAGGCACACAAAGAAAGCAGAGCTTTAGCTTTAGCTCCCTACATCACTTTTAAGCCTGGATGTTGAGGCTTTTGCTTCCTCTCAGCTGTGATGACATCTCTGTCTGCTCCATCTCACCCAACATCATCCATCTGACCTGATGCTACCTGACAAACTAAAGATAAAATATCAAATTCATTTTGCATCACTTACATTTAAAATACATTTAAGGTGGATTTCTTAAAAGGGAAGGGACTGACCTGACTGTTGTGTCGAGACAGGTGTGAAGGGAGTTCAATCCAGTCTTATACTACGGACGTGTTTGGTTTTGGTCTGTAATACGTTGAGTTTATTATCTATAAGTTAACATAGCAAATCCTCCATCCAGAGGCTAAAGTGATATCAGAGCTAGACTACTTTAAGTGAAAACAGATGATCGTCTGAGCCTTAAATGAAATAAGGTTAAAAAGAAATGCTGCTGTCGACAGTGTGAGGCAGTGAGCTCTGTTATACCATATTTTTTACTTTTCTTTATTATTATTATATTATAGTGTTATTACCTTCCTGTTACTTCATAATAGAATGACAGTTAATGGTAAAAGTCTTGAATAGTTTTGAATTTATTTTTCCATGATCACATTTCATTCAATCACTCGTGGACTTGTGTGAATGTTACATGTATTATTTTCACCCGTGGATTCACAGACACTGTGTGAACAGTTTTCATTTTATCCAAAGTTTTACTTGATGTCCAACTGATAAAATCACTGACAGACAACAGAAGCAGGAGCTCAGAGAGAAATTCAATTCAACTTTATTTATAAAGCGACAAATCACAACGTTTGGTTTTATTTTACAGAAACTTAAAACTAAACCAAATTCAGGACGTGTATTAAACCTGCAGCTGATCCCTGTCTGCTGTTCACTACCTTTGATTTCTGTTACCAGCATCATCTCATGTTCCCCAGGTTCACTGACAACGCTGAAACCACCAGCGGGAGACTAAGAGTGCTGATTTAAAAAGATTCAGACATTTTATTTTGCTGCAGCTCAACATGAGGCTGGATCCTGATTCTTTTGTTGTTTTTGTTTTCTCTACATCAAGAAAACAGCAGCAACAAGAAGCACAGCAGGAACTGACAGGCTGACCTTCAGTCCAACAGATCCTCCTGTGTGACCTGCAGGTGAGAAACAGGTGTGAGGTGTCAGGTAGGTGATGAGTGAAGAACAGAACAGAATCCATTTGCTCTTCAAACTGCTGTCAGACATTATCTGCTGCACTCTGATCACATCACTCAGACCAGCTGCTTTCTACAAAGTCTCATCAGCAACATCTTTACAAACCAACATCAGATTGTGTGTTTTGTGGTCTAAAGTTTTGTGCCTCTGGTTTCTCATTGGCTCACACTCTTGCAGAGCCGTAACACGCACATGAATGAGAGGTGGTGAGTGTAGTTCCTGTTAACAGGGTATTGCAGACCATCCCGCTAATTGCTGAATTTACTTTTGTCTGTCTGTCATATTTATGATGAAAAACAAATGTAATCAAATTAGATATTGATATTTTCATATGGGAATTGATCCTGCAACATGAAACGCTGGGATTGGAAGTTCAGCATCGCTCCGCACATCATACCTGTGAGATGACAGACAGCAGTGTGGAGGAGAGTGCGACACAAAAACACAGAAATATGACTGACACCTGCAAACGAAGCAGCATCTGCTGCAGGTGAAAGATATTGGGACTAGCAGAGCAGAGTGGCTTCACTGTAAAACAAAATTAGCAGTGAGTGTGAAAATTTCTGTGTGTGGAGTTCAACACCGTCCACTCAGAAGCTGCATCACTGGATGGTAGATTTAAAAAGCTTGCATTCAGTGACAACAGAGCTGCTGATGAGGCACTTCAGAGAATAACTGCAGCAGCAAAGTGCACTCCCACCCAGCTCCACCATTACAGGGCCAAGTGAAGGAGGAGCCACAGACGTCTGCTGTGTGGAGCCTCTTTGATGAAAGAGCTACAGGAGATGCTGCAAAGAGAAATACTACAGCTTAGAGCAGGGCGATATGGCCAAAAATAGTTATCACGATATATATTTGAAAATTTGCGATAACGATATAACTGACAATATAATTGATGCGAGACAAAATACAACTCCACAACATTACTAGCGCAAAAAGACAACCTTCCATTTTTTTTCACTTAAACAAGAACCTGGTTTTTATGTACATTAAAGCTTTAAAATGTAACAGTGCAAATGCAAATTCCTTGCTGAAAATTTAACCAAAAGGCATTTCCAGTAGAAATGGGCTGACATATCCTGAGCATAACCATGTATAATATCCACTGAAGTTAAAAAGATGTGCTTTGCAACATTAAACTGCAGTGTGCAGTACGTATTTTTCGGACCATAAGGTGCACGGGATTATAAAGCACATTAAGCTAAACAAAGCAGTCAGATAAATCAAATTTTATTAAACTCATTCTTCTTGCTTCCTCCACTTCTGTACCATTGATTCATTAATGTTTAATTCTCTGGCAGCTGCTCTATTCCCATGTTGTTGCAGTATATTAATGACTAACCTTGTATTGTGGATGGATTATCTCAGTTGTTCTCCTGACTGAAGTTCGGTCCGTTTACAGCACCCTGCCATGTGATTGCATTTGTCTCTAACTATCAGGAACTTTAACGTTAACTTTTATAAGTGGAAAAGTGTTAGTGTTCGTCCTCCAGCTTCACTGTTTATGTTATGCTAACATAGCTGTGTCGCTAGCGATCACATAGCACATCATTATATACCAGCTAGCCCAACTTCAGTAACCCTACAAACGTCACTGCTGTTTAGTTTCCTGTCTTCATTTATGTTGGAAGTGATAGCAGAGCTGTACGTTTGAATTTTTTCAGAAATCTCTCAGTCAGAACATGCTATATCATGCTTAGGTAACTAGCGAAACTAGCGAGCTAACTCCCGCTAGCTTCCTGCTAACTTCTAACTCCGTTAAATGTAATAAATTTTGTTTTCATGGATGCCTGGAAGTTAAACTTCATAGTTACACCTGGTAAAGCAGCAATGCTGATCGTTTTATTAAAGATGAAAGAATTTAGACAGTTTTTAACTCTCAGTGATGCTGCAGTGTTCGTTTGACCTGAAGCATACGGAGTTTAGGACACTCCAGCTCACAGGTTAGTCTGCTCCAAGCATTCTCACAAAGGTCAGAGTTTTGTTGTAGTTAATGCGTCATTTTTCATAACATAATTGGTGATATAGGTTACAAGCAAGTCTGGTGCTGAACAGAAATTGTCGCGCTATGCTCCTTTGTTTATTGTGCATAAATAGTGAATTGTCCTGACACAATATTGTGTTTTGCTTCTGTTATTACCATGGTACATTGACAAAAACATATACTTTTATTCACAGGATAAAACAGTTGTTTTGTATCACTAATTGTCCAGTACGATTACAGCATACAGTATTATTGTCACTGCTACATTTCTGTGATGAACCAGAAATTATTTCCACTGGCCCCCCCACACCTTCTAGCAGATCATTACATGAAGGAACCTTTTAAAAAAACAAGCGTGTCCATGCTCACAGGTGTACACACGGGTGATCACACCCACAAACTACACCCTTTTTGGCTCCTACCTCAAAGCACACTGTGTTCTGTTGATCTTATGTGCTGCACAATAATGTTTAATATTTAGTATTTACTGTCATATTCCCATATATCATTGTGATGGTGTTTATTCTATTACTCTTGTTCTCTTCTGCTTGTTTTCTTTTTTGTTTCTCAGCAGGTGATCCAGGTGATTGATATATGCTTTTTTTTCTTTTCTTTCTTTTTTTTTCTGCCCATTCTGTTGGTTTTTGTTTTTTGCCCTTCTCCCCCGTCCCTTTTCTCAGCTGTTTCTCTTTCCCTCTTTCTTTCTCCAGTCAAGTCTGTCCCGTATTCAGCAAGTGAAAATAAAATAAACAATAAAAGGTGAATCAAATGGACCATTATGGCAAGGCTGGGATGGTCAATTTGGTAAAGTAAATCCGTTGGGCATCTTTCTTTGCCTTTAGACAATAATTCTGATGCAAAAGAGCCAAACGGGACAGGCAAAAAAAAAAAAAAAAGAAATTATTTCCACTACTAATTAATTACCGTTGAGCTCAAAGGTTATATTAATAAACGGTTAACGAGTGTGTATTTATGACGACAATTTGTGAGACTGGTAAACTTATGATGGTCTTTCGTTCTACACGGTGCGTTTCAAGGTCCTGTACCCATCCGTCGGTAAACTGTACCTGGGCTTGTTGTTACGAAAGTTACTAAACTTCATGAGTGTATGCACTCACTCCAAGAACCGTATAATTATAAATCTGAGCGTGGTGAAAGTTGGGCAGCACGCTAACGTCTTTGGTTCACTCTTTCACTCCTTTGATTTTTTCCTCGTATCTTTTCTTTGACTTTTCGTCGAGTCTGTCTTTGTACGGACCGGCATTGTTCTCCTTTTGTTTTGTACATTACTTTTTTGTGCGGCAAAGAAAAAAAAAGAAGGTGTTGGAACCGGAGAATGAACGTTTTGCGGTGCTGCAAATGTTTGCATTTGCTGCGGTACTTGGATTGTTTTGCCACGAGTTCCCGGCATGCAATGCGCGAAAATCACGTGATTGCTAAACAAGGGGGCGGGTGCATCCGGCCTCCTCGGCTGTAATTGGTCCAGCCCAGAGTCGATCATGACCAACTGGCCAATCCAACACCTTTCATTATATATACCCTTCCTAAAAAAATAAAAAAACAAAAAATCGCCAGCGGCCCGATGGCCAGTCCAGCTATGGATCAGGGGTGTCAAACTCAAATACACAGTGGGCCAAAATTCCAAACTGGAACAAAGTCGCAGGCTAACGTTAATATTTATTGAAATATATTTATTCCTCCAGATATAAGAATGAATCTTTTCTCAAACATGTTTTGCTGAAAAACTGAATATGGAACAAGTTCTGCTCCAATCATTTGGGTAAAGATAATAAACACTTTGATGGCCTATAAGTGAAAGTGAAAACGTGATAAACCAATAATATAATTAATAAATAATAAATAATTATATGTTTTGATAAGTGAAGTTCACTGAACTGAAAGGAAATTTTGGTTTGATGATGGTTGACATGTTTTCCAAATAGAAGTTTTTCCTCTAGTGAGGAGATGCAGGTGCAGCAGAGCATTGCTGGAAGAAATGATCCCAAGGGTGGAATCTCCTGAGAAATCTTCAGAGACCCAGCGAGAAGTAGGGACCATAGCTGACAGCCCAGGCAGGGGTTGAGGTCAAAGGTCATGCTGTTTGGGGACCTACTGGTCATCATGAGAAGATTCTGGAACCACAGCAATGACCATAAAGCTGCATTGGATGGAGAGCTGTGCCACGGGGCTTTCCAGAGGTAACCACGAGGAGATTGTGGACAACATGTGAAATGAGATAAAAGCTCTTTATTAGTAACTTTCACAACTTCTGGCAGGTTAATATCTGAACTTTGGAGTGAAACACACCCTTAGTTACAGGAAATAACACCACTGTCTGTAACTAAGTGAATTCACCTTAACACCACCTGTGTGTGTGCGACTGCATTACACTCCCACTGCTGGGAACCTGAACAAGAACCAGAACAAAGTCAAAAATAGAAGCTGACAAACAGCTGCACCACCGAGTGACACTTTATTTTATAAACTTCACAACAGGTTTCATGTTGTGACCTGTGGAGGTGAAAAGACACAAAACCTGTTTTACAGCTTTTGAGCTGCAGGCAGGATTGAAACACACCTTAGTTAAAAGTCAAACAGCAACATTTGTCTCCTCCCCTCACGTCACTCAAATGTGACAAACCAGGAAACAGGAAGTTCTTCGTCCTCAGTAAAGACAGACGCACAGACGATCAGACTGAGCTCAGACCAAACTAGCAGCTTCCTCTGAGTGAGTCCAGCTACAGGAGAGAAAAGTGGAAAACTCCAACACTGCTGCTTCAAGCTGCTGACGCTCCACACACTGAATGTGAGTTTGAGCAAAAACACGACTCAAAGGAAGTTTCAGTGAAGGTGGTAGAGGAGGGAGGGGAGCCAGGACTGACTGTACTTCCTGTCTGCTGTTTTCAGCTTCACTCACAGACTCAATGGCTTCCAGATCAGAGGAGGATCTCTGCTGTCCGGTCTGTCAGGAGATCTTCAGAGATCCTGTTCTTCTGTCATGTAGCCACAGCTTCTGTGAACACTGTCTGAAGAGATGGTGGAGAGAGAGACCAACACACGAGTGTCCAGTTTGTAAGAGACGATCTTCAAGGAATGATCCACCTTTAAACCGAGCTTTAAAGAACCTGTGTGAGTCGTTCTTACAGGAGAGAGATCAGAGAGCTTCAGAGGCTCTCTGCAGTCTGCACTCTGAGAAACTCAAACTCTTCTGTCTGGACCATCAGCAGCCAGCGTGTGTCGTCTGCTGTGCCTCAGACAAACACACCAACCACAAATTCAGACCCATCGATGAAGCTGCACAACAACACAAGAAGGAACTTCAGGAAACTCTGGAGCCCTTAAAGAAGAAGTTAAAGGTTTGTGAAGAAGTTCAAGTGAAGTTTGTTCAAACAGCAGAACACATTAAGGTCCAGGCCCGACACACAGAGAGGCAGATTAAGGAGCAGTTTAAGAAGCTTCATCAGTTTCTAGCAGAGGAAGAGGAGGCCAGGCTGGCTGCACTGAGGGAGGAAGAGGAGCAGAAGAGTGGGATGATGAAGGAGAAGATGGAGGCTCTGAGCAGAGAGATAGCAGCTCTTTCAGACACAGTCAGAGCCACAGAGGAGGAGCTGAGAGCTGAAGACGTCTCATTCCTGCACAACTACAAGGCTGCAGTGGAAAGAGTCCAGCGCTGCCCCCTGCTGGATGATCCACAGCTGCCCTCAGGAGCTCTGATAGACCAGGCCAAACACCTGGGCAACCTGACCTTCAACATCTGGAACAACATGAAGGACATGGTCTCCTACACTCCTCTCATTCTGGACCCAAACACTGCTCATCCAAAACTCATCCTGTCTGAAGATCTGACCAGTGTGAGACGAGGAGGAGAGAAGCAGCTTCCTGATAATCCAGAGAGGATTGATTTGTTCTGCTCTGTCCTGGGCTCTGAGGGCTTTAACTCAGAGACTCACAGCTGGGATGTTGAAGTTGGAGACAGTACAGGGTGGGTTCTGGGTGTGTTTGCAGAGTCTGTGCAGAGGAAGGGAGTCATACTGTCTGGATTATGGACAATATTTTTCTATAAAGGTGAATACTACACACACTCACCATCAGCTGTCACTGATCTCTCAGTCCAGAAGAAGCTCCAGAGGATCAGAGTGAATCTGGACTGGAACAGAGGAAAGCTGTCGTTCTCTGATCCTGATACTAACACACACATACACACCTTCACACACACTTTCACTCACAGGATGTTCCCATACATTAGCACTGATGATGGTGGTAAACTGAAGGTGTGTCCGTTGAAGGTGTCAGTGTCAGTGCAGCAGATGAGTTGAGGATGATGATGTTTCTAATGTTGTTTCCTGTCAGTGAGTTGAAGCTGTTAAACTGCAGCTGTCCTCCTGCTGCCTCGTTGTTCCAAAGCTCTTTGTTTCTCTTTTAGTTTCACTGTTTCTTTCTGTTTCTGCTGTCCACCTTTTCACATGGAAAATCATTTCACTGTTTCTCACTGAATGACTCCCCAAACTAGATTTGAAATTCTATCAAGTTTCTAATCATTACAAGTGATTCATGTTTCTATTTGATGTGTAAATGGAGATGATTTAGTTTGCTGGGATATGGACTGACATGTGTTGAATGGGAGGAGCAGTTTGTTGTTGTCTTCTTGTCTGTTTATGACAACAATAAATATGTTGTTGAAACAATGATTCATGTTTAACTCCATATATGAAATGTTTCTGATCTTTGAATTCTGTTTGATTAAAGACTTTCTTCATGACACAAATGAGATTTCAGTGTATTAATAGAACTAAATAAGCTCAGAGTTGAAAGGCTGGAGTATTATGTACGTGCTTCACTGTCAGGATCTTCAGGGGGATTCAAAGGGAAACATCAAACTGCTGTAATGAGATAAACTAGTTGGGCTGAACACACTTATCTGTAGTTTGTCTCCATCCAGGATCATCAGAATATAATGAACATGTGTGAAGAGCCACAAAATGCTGCTGCCCTCTCAGCATGATGAGCTCCAGCCTTTGTTAGCAGGACAACAGGAAACATGAGACAACTTTCAGAGACAGTAACCAACTGTGGCCACAAGATGGCAGCAGCTGATCTGAGATCCTTTATTGGACAGAAGGACTCTGCTCTGTGACGTCATCAGAGAGACGGCCTTCACTCTGATAGATCTGACGTCATGTCTGCACTGCGATGATGAAAGCTGATAAACACATTGTTATTGATCCATGAAATCACCTCTGTCCTCTCAAGTGTAGCTGTTTACAGAGCTGAAGAAGTCCTTCATCATCAAAACAGACAAACATGTATTTCCTTTTTTTTTTTTTTGCCTGTCCCGTTTGGCTCTTTTGCCATCAGAATTGTTGTCTAAAGGCAAAGAAAGATGCCCAACGGATTTACTTTACCAAACTGACCATCCGAGCCTTGCCGTAATGGTCCATTTGATTCACCTTTTATTGTTTATTTTATTTTCACTTACTGAATACGGGACAGACTTGACTGGGGGAAAGAAGGGGAGAAAGAAAGAAAGAAAGAGAAACAGCTGAGAAGAGGGACGGGGGAGAAGGGCAAAAGACAAAAACCAACAGAACGGGCAGAGAAAAAAAAATGCATATATCAATCACCTGGATCACAGCCATGTAGAAATCAAACTCTCATCTTTCTGTCCAAAAACAAAACAAAAAGATTCCCTGTAAATTTGACCTTTTCCTTAAACTGTCCATTATAGCGTGGTCTTCCTACTTATCTTGACACAATACTCAGTCGCGTTGCCTGCTGCAAACTTAAAAGAAGTCTGACGAATGAAGTGACTGTGAGTGTGTCTGACGTCACGGTGTGTGTGAAAAGGTATCCAGCTGGGGCAGACATGATTCTGCAGGTCACCTGCCCAGTGGACAAAAAGAAATAAAATAGTTGTGTGGATGATATATGAATGATAATACGAAGAGTGTTTTGTGTCTCTCAGCCTGAAACAGCTGTAATGCCACTTTCTGTTTTGGAGAAAGGACAGTTAAAAAAAGACGTGTGTTGTTTTAAGCAGTGATGAGAATAATGAAGATGTGATGAGAGAGCAACACAAAAGTATAAGTACAGGGATGATGCTCTTTACAGGAAGGGTCAGAGCAGACTCTACCTGCTGAGGTGGCTGAGGTCATTTGGAGTCCAGGGAGCGCTTTTAAAGACCTTCTATGACTCTGTGGTGGCATCTGTCATTTTTCACAGTGTTGTATGTTGGAGCAGCAGTTTATCGGCAGCTGAGAGGAAGAGGTTGGATAAATTCATCAGGAAGGTCAGCTCTGTTCTGGGATGCACCTGGACCCAGTGCAGGTGGTGGGAGACAGAAGGACTCTGGCCAAAATAACATCTCTGATGGACAGAGTCTCCCGCCCCATGCATGTAGATGTTGCTGAACTGCAGAGCTGCTTCAGTGACAGACTGCTGCATCCTCGATGCATGAAGGAGCGTTTCCGCAGGTCCTTCCTCCCTGCAGCTGTCAGACTGTACAATCAGAACTGCTCCCAACAAACACAGATGTTTACATCAGCGCTGTGTCGTGCACTGTTTTATCAACCGATTCACACTATAACCAGGGTTGCCTCTTATCTGTATTTAATTTTATTTAATTTAACAACAGTATGGTACTCAGTTTTTGGTAACCATTGTCCTTCATGTAAATATGTAAGAATTGTGTATGTTTCTGTTCTGTGTCATGTGTACTGTTTGTTTGTATATGTGTTTTCTTGCTGCTGTTACACCCAAGTTTCCCCTTGTGGGACAATTAAATTGATATAACAACACTCGTGGTAAAGTTGTGGACTGGAAGAATACCTGACCAAGATTATCTTGCAATGTTTTGCAGCCGCCAGTCAAGCTGGTAGATAAATTTGGTTTGTGATTGTCGCAGTTGGCTGTGTGGCTGGCAGGAGGACCCAAATGCAGGACTCTCATATGGGAATTTAACTGAAAAGGCAGCTTTATTGTAGGACAACAACGAGAGAACACACAGCATAATGAGGGTATGATGCAACACAGAGCAAGGAAAACACGGGGCTTAAATACATTGAGGGATTACAAGGGAATTTGACACAGGAGGAAAGCACAGCCGGAAATAATCAAACATTACAAGACAAGGGGAACCAAAACTGGAACTATCAAAGTAAAACAGGAAACATGAGACATTCACAAAAACTGAATGAATATGACACATGGAAAACAGGGAAGACACAGTAACTTAAACTAGAAGCAAGAACAACAAATGTAACATCAAGAGAACTATAACAATAAATAAAAAATAACCAAGAAAGATAAATAAAACACAAAACACTGGGTAACCCAGGACCATGACAGTGATATGGTGTACAAAAATGTAAAGTTTGTTTACAGAAAGATGGTGCTGCACATCTTATCCAGATTCCATTTGTTTAACATGTTCGGTTTAATTTATTTATTTTGTTGTTTATTCTATTTGTTTATGTACAGCACTTTATGAACCCTGGTTTTATGTTAAAGTGATTTATAAATAAAGGTGGTATGTTATAGTATGGTATCTACCCTTGCCAAATGGCCAGTTGTTTTATCTGCCAGGCACATCTGGTAATTTGGGACATAAAGCTAAATATGAGAGTGAAGGCTCCCTGTGTGGCCAAAAGGGGGATACTTTCTTTGAATGTCCCAAATCTTATTCCAACATGACCAAGAATATTCAGCAGCCCTCCTCTGCTTCTGTGACGACTGGTTTATGACAACAACCTGCCACAACCAGCTGTGGAACAACAGCCTTCAGCTCAATCTGAAACTCCTACAGTAGCTGAACCTCAAGTGTCAGTAAACCTGGGAATCCAGAAGACTCCAGCCACAACAGAAGAGTTTGCCGAAGATCTGAGGACAATAAGGAAGAACATCATGTGTTGGACTCGCAGCATAATGAACATTATGAGAGAATTCAGGAAGAACAAGTTGATAGTTATACTGCACAAAGCAGAGGTGTGGACTCGAGTCACATGACTTGGACTCGAGTCAGACTCGAGTCATTAATTTTATGACTTTAGACTTGACTTGAAAAAATGTTCTAAGACTTGTGACTTGACTTGGACTTTTACACCAATGACTTGGGACTTGAATTGGACTTGAACCGGTTTACTTGAAAAGACTTGATATTTTACCCCAAATATAAAATTTAACATGCATATTATATAGAGATTGAAAATGTGACGTCATTCACGGGTAGAACCGCAAAGGATTCTGGGAACTCGTGGCAAGCGGTACTAGCGCACGCAGGCTTTCAATTAAAATCAGTTATACAGCGATAAAAAGAAACACAAAAATGTCAAGAAGCTGTTGTATTATTAACTGCAATAGCCGGTCGCATGACAGCCACGGGAAGCCGACGGGTAAAGAGATCGGTTGTTATCGGATTACGTCGTTGAAGAGAAATTGTTCAAGCCATGTTTCCGAAGTAACAAAGACGCGACGGATGGCCTGGATTGCAGCCATTCAAAGATCAAATATAACGTCCCAGAACACTCCAGCTCACAGGTTAGTCTGCTCCAAGCATTTACACGAAGGTCAGTGTTTTTTAGTAGTTAATACGTCATTTTCATAACATAATTGGTGATATAGGTTACAAGCAAGTCTGGCGCTGAACAGAAATTGTCGCGCTATGCTCCTTTATTTATTGTGTTTATTGTGCATAAATAGTGAATTGTCCTGACACAATATTGTGTTTCGCTTCTGTTATTATGGTACATTGACAAAAACATATACTTTTATTCACAGGATAAAACAGGTTTTTTGTATCACTAATTGCCCAGTGCGATTACAGCATACAATATTATTATCACTGCTACATTTCTGTGATGGGTACCAGAAATTATTTCCACTACTAATTAATTACCGTTGAGCTCAAAGGTCCTATTAATAAACGGTTAAGGAATGTGTATTTATGACGACAATTTGTGAGACTGGTAAACTTATGATACGTACGATGGTCTTTCGTTCTACACGGTGCATTTCAAGGTCCTGCACCCATCCGTCGGTAAACTGTACCTGGGCTTGTTGCAGTGACCTGAAGTTACTAAACTTCATGAGTGTATGCACTCACTCCAAGAACCGTATGATTATAAATATGCACATAAATATGCTACAATGAGATAGCTGACTTCATCTAACTAGCAAATGTTGTCCAGGCTACGTTGGTGATGCAGTTTTTTTTTTTAATGTGTATGATATTTTTGTCATGCGATTTTAAAGCCGGTCCTACAACCGCATCCAAGAATAACATGCAGCTTATCTCAGAACTGTCGGTGAAAATTATTCTTGGAGCTAAGTTTAATTGAGCTGCATTTTAAAGAGGTGCAATTTCACAATTTGTGTATATTTTCTAAGTTCACTATTTTGTCATGTGTTGAGAAAAACACAGATTTTAAAATTACATGGTCTAATATTTACATTTAGCATAACTGCAACATTTTTTCGTTTTTTTTTTTTTTAAAGACTCGAAAGGACTTGAAATTCAAAGTTTCAGACTTGTGACTTGACTCGGACTTTTACACCAGTGACTTGAGACTCGACTCTGACTTGCCTGACATTACTTGAGACTTGACTTGAGACTTGAGGATAAAGACTTGAGACTTACTTGAGACTTGCAAAACAATGACTTGGTCCCACCTCTGGCACAAAGTCCCGTTGATGTTTGAGAACGATGGTGAGAACAACAGTAATGAAGATATAAATAAACATGGGACTGACAATGAGGGCACATCGGATTGCTATGAAAGTGTCAGGGACAGTCCACTGACATATCATCCCTTTCTGGAAAATCTACAACCTGTTACGCTGGTACATCAGCTGAAGTAGATTCCCAGCACACCGTTTTTATGAAAAGAATCATCCTGCTATGGAGCTTGTTAATGATCTTCCCAACAGGAGCAGAAAGAGGTGTGTTTCCACCACATCCTACAGCCAATATTGGCAGCTTGTTGTAGGGTAGGGACTTGCCTCATTTGATGAGGCACATGATCAATAGTGGTTCAACGACCCAAAGAACAACTTCCACTAAGGTTTAAATACCTGGGATGCTCTACTAATTGGTCTGAGAACTCAAGAAGCTTCTTGGACCAAAAGTCTTTAAGAAAGGTAAAGAAGTCCAGTCGCTTTTCTTTCCAAACTCCTCAGATTATGCTGCTAATAGATAACTAACAGATAAATTGTTAGACTAAACCATTCATTACATTTTTAATGGGGCAATGAGTGATCAGCAGTGATGGGAATAACAGCGTTACAAGCACCGGCGTTAATAACGGCGTTACTTTTTCAGTAATGAGTAATCTAACTAATTACTATTTCTATTGTTGCAATGCCGTTACCATTAACAGTACGAACAAGAAAAAGAACAAAGAACAAGAAACTGCAGTGCGGTCACGTTACTATTTTTCAACAAACAGACACTTGAAGCTGTGTTCAGATTACTGCACCTTAGATCAGTTGCACAGAAGTAGCTGTCTACGTAAGTAGACAGGTAATCACTTTCTGGCAGATGAACACTTTTTGTCACAACACCTGGAGTTAAGGGGGCAAAACAATCGCATGAGTGCTGCTGTTTGACTGAGGAAGAATAAAGTAGTCGTGACCACCTCAAGATGACAAAGCAACAAGGTGATATAAACCAGGTTTTTAAATTGTGTTCATAGGCCACGTGTCGACTAATCAAAAAATGATATGGCAACATGACATTTGGTTCTTTAGGAAGAGGGCGAAGTTTTAGGAGTGACAGCAAGAGAGAAAGAAAGAGCGGAAAAAAGAGAGAGAGGGCGCGAGTTTTGAGATGTGAGAGATTTGTGACGTTTAGCGTGTTTGGAGTGTGTAGTTTGTGGATCTTACAGTAAAAATATAACTTTTTCTACTCTGAGTTTATGTATTTTGTCCACTTTTAGATCAATTGTGTTAATACAGTATGTCAAAATGAAAACATGACGGTAAATTCAGACATGTGAGGTTGTGCTGAAAAGAATGACACCAAACAAATAAGTAAATAGTTTTAAAGGTGAAATGTGGAGGTAAAATTAAAAGTAGTCAGAAATGGTCAATTATACCCTGGACACCAGAGGGTTCAACATTTTTTATTAAGTAACGCAATAGTTACTTTTCCTAGTAATTAATTACTTTCAGAATCTTGTAACTCAGTTACTCAGTAAATTTTCTGAAGAATTAATTAGTAATTATAATTAATTACTTTTTCAAAGTAACTTGCCCCACACTGGTGATCAGTAATTCATTTAAAAAGTAATTTATTTAGTAAGTAATCACAACTGTCTAAATGTAACCAACTTTCATAGGTTTTAATATCCTGATGTTGACAATTGAAGCAAATACAATAAAATAATAACCACACATGTTATGTGTTAGTCTTTAATACAGCTCTCCAACACACACACACACACACACACACACACACACACACACACACAGCAAATAAATAATCAGTCACTTTGATTTTTTAAAATCAAATTTATCATTATTTTACTAATAGATTTGCAAATCGTTACATAAAAATATTATTAACTGCTTTTAGAAGTAGAAATGATTTATGAGGTTTTAGATATTTAAGATAACTAGATTGAATTAATGCACATTTTAAAACATCAGAAGCTGGTGGATAATAGAAGACAACTTAAGGAAGCGTTTCCCTTTTTACATGGTAAAAAGAAGATGACCACTGAAGGTGGAATGGTGAAAATGATTGTCATATATTTTAAAACTAACCCAGAGACATAGAAACACCTGATCTCCAGTCTCTAGACGCAGTGAGGCTCCATTAGAAGCTGTTCCGAAATGTGAGGCCTGACGCTCCCACGCTGAAAAAATGCGTTCTCCATTCTTAAACAACACAACAGCTGCACCATGTTTTAGTTATAGCAGCAAGTCAAAACTAATCACATGTTAGGGCTCTTGGTTTTGTGCTTGTGGGTGAAAATGTTATTTTCAAGCTTTTCTTCGTCACATTTTAATATTTGCATTCCTGTTGCCATAGTGCCTGAAGGCTCTTACAATTTAAAAAGAAAAGATTTTACCGGAGGAATTCTCACCTTTTACCTTTGGGCCAGTATTCGTAGAACATTCAGTGTTAACCTGTTCAAAGGCCCTAGAATGTTGAATTCAGGATCCAGCAGATGTTTGTGAGGTACATTTTGGAAGAGCTGGATAAACATCGTCTAACTTTTCTTTGCTCTCCAGTATCATTGCAGGAAAATGCAGGCTTTATTAAAACTGTGACAATTTAACACTCAATCCCAAAAACAGACTTGACATGTTTCCATGAAGACTGCTTCATAAATCAACAGCTCTGAAAATCCATTAAAAAACAGTAATGTAGAACATGATCGCTCTCACTCTGTGTCTCTGAAAAACCCAGCAAACTGGTGATCACTTCAACAAAATGGGCATAGTTTATGGCTTTATCAGCTGCAGCACCATGTGGCACCTGGATCCCCACCCTGCAGGCCCTATAGATGTCTGACCTCCAAGCCTTGTTGCCATATGTCCCTCTGAGGTCCTTGTGCAGTAGCAGTAGCTGTACTAGTAGAACAAGAAGTAGTGGCAGTAAGAGTACCAGTATTGTGCAACAACCAGGCTTCACGAGCAGTCACTCTTCTGGCTTACAAATGGTGAAAACATGTCATGTGCACATGCCACACTCTTAACTGTAAATCAGAAATTTTGAGAGGCGAATTTGAAAAGCAGTTTAAAATTCTGGTTTGGCATAGCCACAGACTTTAGTAATCCCACACTGGGGAAATTCACACGTTACAGCAGCACAAGGGTCAGCAAGAAAACGTGAAACAGAGATATATTAGAAAAATACACAAATAAATAAGTAGTGCAAAAATTTTAAAACAAGGAAAAAACCTACGCAAGAGTAATTACTACTGATCTGCAAACTGCTAACTGGTTGTTAGAGACAGCAGATACACTCAGAGAATATCAGCATGTCAGTATAAAGCTGACTGTAGTTCCTGGTCAGGCTGGCTGCACTTCAGTTAACTTCAGTTTTTTTTATAATTTAAAATTTCATATCAGGTTTAAGTTTCAAGTTTTATTGTCATGTACAGATAAAAAGTGTAGTCACATTTACCCATTATGAAATTCTTTGGCTCGTGCTCCTAATAAACATAACCAAAACATATAGTCACAGCGTGAGGAGATTCTGGACCCAAATGCAGGCACAGCAGCAAGAGCAGATGAATAACAAATGGAGAGCATTTATTTTAGAGGCTTAACAAAACATAAATAGAAGGCAAGGAACAGGAAGGAACTAACAAAACATAGACTGGGAAAGCTAAACTAAGGAACATGAGGAATATGTAAAACAAATTCAAATTCAGGTTTTATTTGTCAAATCTTAAACCTTAAAGGGTTCAGCAGCATTTACAAATGTCATCCTGGATGGAAGCATGTGCTCCCAATCACAAGCTGAGAGGTTCACCAAATTCAAATCAAATCCAGATTTTATTTGTCACATACACAGTCATACACAGTATGATATGCAGTGAAATGCTTACACGACTGCTCGTGACCTAAAGAAGAAAGAAAAGGCTATGAATAAGATAGGAAATAAATACGAAAATTAAAAAGGGTCAATTTAACTAGGAAGGAATAAAATTAAATATAAAAATTTAAGTTAAAAATGAAATGACTATACAACAAAATACACAATATAGAAATATATAAGAATGTATGAAGAAATATAAATATATATGTACAATAACAGCAGCTGTACAGTATTAAGTGGAAATGAAGAAATATAATATCCAGTGTTGTGGGGTCATTACACACAGGCTAGAAGTGCAAGTCACTCTTTACTGACACATTGTAAATACGTTTAATGCTGGATGGTTGAAGTTTTTCTACAATAGTTTAACCACAAGCATAATTTCCACTTCTGGATAAAGATCACTCTATCTTCATGCTTCTTAACAAATTATGAGTGTAATATCTTTATTAAGTTGTTATTTGTTAATGCATACATAGTAATGTGCTCGGTGACATAAAGGTCCACCTTTCCAGAGTTTGTGTGCTGCGTAGTTTTTTTTTTCCCTTTGTTTTAGTTGTTTTTGTTTTGCTATCTTCTATTTACAACCTAGTGTTTAAAATGTTAATAATCTTAGGGCCAACCCTCCAGCTTGTTATGAATCGCCCAGATTTTTTCTAAATTTTTTGATTCAAAAGTGGCCTTAATACTTTATACAGGCTAAATAGTTCCAGAATAATGTTTCTCAATGTAAAGTAGTATAACATTTGTGATTTTATTTTGGTAACTTCCTGTGTGACCGGAAGTGAATGGTTTAACGGTAAACAACTTGATGTACAAAAAAGACGGAAGAAAACGGAACACTAATGCTAACGGAGAAAAGGGAGAGAAGAATATGGTTAAATTGTACAAAGATGAATGGTTCTAGCTACAGCCGACAGGGGAACAAGGTTTGTAATGTACATGATTTAATTTGAGCAATCTGAAATGCATAATATGTATTATATAGTTTAATAGAAAACGTTAGACCAGCGTAGTGAGCGATTAAGATGGTGTTACATGAATAATATGGTAATTGTTTTATTTGTTTGTCTACCTCTTACGTTGGTTCGTTGTCTGATACACGGCAAGGAATAATAAAGGTCATTCAACAACCATCAGTTCTGGCCTTCTCAGTTCGACAGGATGCTACAAAGATAATAATGTGGTGCTCGGGAAGAGTTTGCCGCAATGGAGCGCCTCGGCATAGTGCAGCGCTCGAATAGTGCCTGGGCTTCTCCGCTACACATGGTGCCCAAGTCAGACGGTCGGTGGCGCCCGTGTGGGGATTTTCGCCGTTTGAATAATGTCACGGAGAATGACCGTTACCCCATTCCCCACATCCAGGATTTTTCCGCCCACCTCGCCGGCACCTCGATTTTTTCTAAAATTGACTTGGTGCGGGGGTATCACCAGGTTCCCGTGCGCGCAGAAGACGTCCCCAAAACTGCCGTTATTATCCGTTTCGGCCTGTTTGAATTTTTGCGCATGCCGTTCGGCCTGAAAGGCGCCGCCCAGACTTTTCAGCGGCTGATGGATTCTGTTTTGCGCGGGCTGCCTTTTGTCTTCGTGTACCTTGACGATATATTGGTGGCCAGCTGCTCTGAGAGTCAGCACGCGTCCCATCTGCATCAGGTTTTCCAGCGCTTGGCGGCACACGGCCTGATCGTCAACCCCTCCAAGTGCCAGTTCGGCTTGCCGGTTCTGGATTTCTTGGGCCACCGCATTTCCGCCGACGGTGTGGTTCCGTTGCCAGACAAGGTCCGGGCCGTTTCGACTTTTCCGCGTCCTGCGTCTGTTAAAGCGCTGCAGGAGTTCTTGGGGATGGTCAATTTCTACAACTGCTTTCTATGCTGCCTTGAAGGGTAAAACAGCTAAGGACCCGATTGATTGGCTCCCTGAACGCATCCAGGCATTTTCTGGGGCCAAGACCGCGCTGGCAAACGCCGCCCTGCTGGCCCATCCGTTTCCGTCGGCGGAGATTGCGTTGACCTCCGACGCGTCGGACGTGGCAGTGGGCGCAGTGTTAGAACAGCGGGTCTCCGGTGTCTGGCAACCGCTCGCTTTTTTTAGTTGCACACTTAGAGACAGTGAGCGCAAATATAGCGTTTTTGACAGGGAGTTGCTAGACCTACACCTCTCCACGTGGCATTTTCGTTTTTTTCTCGAGGGTCGGAGCTTCACCGTGTACGTCGATTATAAACCTTTGACATTCGTGATGTCCAAGGTCTCTGATCCCTGGAGTGGGCGCCAGCAGCGCCAGTGGGCAGTCATTTCCGAGTTCACAACTGACATTCAGCACGTGGCTGGTAAGTCCAACTGCGTGGCTGACTGTCTATCCCGCGTGCTGGTTTCTCCTGTTTATGTTGGCATAGACTTTGAGGCTATGGCCGCGGACCAACAGGCCGACCCGGACGTCCTTGCCCTTCGGTCTGCGCAAACGGGCCTTGTACTGGAGGTCAGACCCGTGTGGACCGGCGAGCCTAGCCTGCTTTGCGATGTTTCCACCAGCCGTCCACGCCCTGTAGTTCCCCTTTCGTGGCGTCGTCGCGTTTTCGACTCCGTACACGCCCTCTCTCATCCAGGCGTCCGGGCCTGGGTCAAGCTGGTCAGCTCTAGGTTTGTTTGGCCGGGCCTTCGTAAATCGGTGAAAGACTGGGCAGCCGCGTGCATCCCATGCCAACGCGCTAAGATCCATAGGCACACACAGGCACCCCTCGAATCCTTCCGCGTTCCAGGGAGGCATTTTGATCATGTGCATGTGGATCTGGTTGGTCCTCTGCCGCAGTCACAAGGTTTCACGCACCTTTTGACTGTAGTGGATTTCGCGTTTCGGTCCCCCCGCCGACATTATCTCAGACAGGGGCCCCCAGTTCGTTTCCGAGCCTTGGTCTGCCATGGCTGACGGCCTGGGGGTCAAAGTCCACCGAACCACTGCGTACCACCCGCAGGCCAACGGGATGTGCGAACGTTTCCACCGGTCGCTTAAGGCCGCGTTCCGTGCTTCTCTCACAGATTGCAACTGGGTTGACCGCCTTCCATGGGTTTTACTGGGGTTGCGCTGCGCGGTTTAAGAAGACCTTGGGGTTTCCCCGGCTGAACTTGTCCTTGGTCAGCCCCTCCAGGTCCCCGGGGAATTCTTCCCTGAGAGCCCACCCCCGTGCTTTGCTCCCTCTGTGCTGTCTCCCCATCCCCCAAGAGACTCGTTTTCTCTTCCTGGCCCAGTGCACCATTGTGGGCCCGACACCTTTGTTCCGAGGTCGTTGGACTCTTTGCAGTTTGTTTTTGTCAGGCATGACGCTCATAGGCCTCCGCTGCGTCCACTGTATCACGGCCCCTTTCGGGTTATTCAACCGGGCCGGAAGCATTTCCTTTTGGATTTTGGGGGTCGGCAGGAGGCTGTTTCTATTGACAGACTTAAACCAGCACATGTGCTTCTGGATGACCAGGTGGTGACGGCTCAGGCCCCCCGCCGTGGCCGCCCGCCTTCCACTGGACTGGACAACCCTGCTTCTTCCTCTGGGAGCGCCCCCCACCTGGCGCGGCCCGAGCTATCTTCAGTTTTTCCTGACCGCCCATGCCAGCCTGGCCCTCAGGCTAGTTTCCCCTCCGCCAGCTCTCCACCTCCCCGGTTCAGCCGTTCTTGACGTTTACTCAAAGCAAGGGTTCTGGACTAGGGGATAACCCTACTGGGTGTTCGGGGGTGGGGGGGCATGTGTGGTGGACCACTGGAGGGCTCCACTCACACCCAGTTCTCAGGAAGTATTGTTGCTGTGTTTTGGAGGGAAAGTGTTCAGTTCTGTGGTGATGAGTAATAAACGAGCAGTGTTTATCGAGAGTCATCTGTGTTTACCTCCACAATAATAACAATAATATTTCAGGTGAATACCTCATAAAGTTTATCAACAGAGTGCCAAGAGTGTGCAAAGCAGTAATCAAAGCAAAGGTCGACTATTTTAAAAAATATAACATAAACATAACAAACATATTTGAGTTATTTCATTCTTTTTTCTTTACTACAAAATTACACATGTATTCATTTAGAGTTTTGGTGCCTTCAGTGACAATCTACAAAATAAAGAAGAACCATAAAATGAAAAGCTGCGTCCAAACTGTTTGTGTGTATTATGTAGAAACGTCTCCACTAGTTTCACATAAGCATGACCTCACAAAATAATTATTTAATCCAACAGACCTGACATTATTTTGTCCCTCCAAAGCGTACATATCTAAAACACAACAAAATCATCCTGATTCCTGACAGGATTGTGGCATAATATTACACAGAATCTGACTCCTCAGCTCTATAGAGTGGGCTGTCACATTTAAGCAGTTCATTTCAAGTTGCAGATTCAAGCTGCTCTTCATTGCTTTGGCAACCAGATGCCACCAAAGAGGATTGTGTTTAAAAGGTTTGTTTGGCCATCACGCAAAAAACCCCACCCTCATAACTAGAACTCACTTAAATACAAAGCAAAGCTGGAGCCATAAATCTTGAATTTGAATATTTGAATTCCTAGAAAAAACAAAAAACAAAACAGGAGCAGCAGTTATTGCTAACTTTTAAGTTAAGTCATCTTGCTTTTGGGGATTTTTCTGTCTGTGTGCATCTCTGTAATGCTTCTTTGAGAGCCTGTGGAAGCTGGAGGCTGGAGCATAGTCGCCATCAACAAGCTAGGTCAGCCATGAACCTTTGCATATTTTGAATGTGATTTGGCTAATTTGAATGACTGAGTGCCTTGTGGATAAGTTACTAAGCAAATTTAGTCCATCCATCTTCCTCTGCTTATCCAGGGACAATCACTAACCAAATTTTTAAGCAGGAGAAAAAATAGCACTTGTAAGGACATGAAATGCTTTATTGACAAAAACAAGAAACCCTGCCCCTGTAATCTTTTATTTACAATATTGTATTTGGTTAAAAGGTTCTGATGGTTCAAATATTTTATATTATTTAGTTGTTGCAAAATAATGTGTGTGCCAGTCTCCAATGAGACATTTACAAGTGTCTCATACAACAATATACTATGTCTATATATTTGCAGGTAAAGAGATACAAACAGTAAATAGTTTGACCTTGGTCTAAAGATAAGTCCACACGCTTGCAGGGAATGTGTGAAAGTTGGCTGTTAATTCCCATTACGTGTGGTTACTGTATATTACTGGTAGTGATGTAGATTAGCCATGATGCTACAGATTAGCAGCTGGAGCTAATTTGCCCGTTCGTGTGGAAACCTCGTGGCGCTGTGGTGGATCTCCACCTGTACTGGGCTGTAATCACAGTGGATTCAGACCTGGGAATCACATCTTCTGTTTATGTTTATTTCATCTATGCTACTGTAAGAAGTGTCGGTGTTTTGAGTTTGAAACAAGCCGGGCCACTCACCATAATGCAGTGCGCCTAAGAAACTGTGTACAAGTGTATAAAAGTGTTTTTATATATTGCAGAAGATACAGTAAAGGCAGACTCACAAAGCTGCCTAATTCTTTTTAATCAAAGTGTGTAACATATGACATTTTAAAGAATTCTTCATGTGGACATTATCCACTTTATTTGTGTAACACAAAGTCACTCATAATGTGACCTCTGTGTTAAATGTAGCAGTGTAGTTTTCATCTCAGAAATCTCCACAATTAAAGAAGAATAACAGCCGTGTCGCATTATTCTTTTAATCCTGATCTTGCTGAGCGATTCTGTTAAAACTTCTTTAAAGAACTGAATTGTTGTCTTATTAATTGCGTTCATTTGATTGATATTTTAGCTTCATTAAAATTTCTCTCTTGCCAGAGGTGGAAACATCTTTTTTCCCTGCTTGTACTGTACGTATAATTATGTACACATGTTGTGCAACTAGAACCAGATGATGTTTGAAGATTTGTAATTATCTCGCTGATATTTTCCAGAATTGAATGATTGTACAACATTTATATCTTTAGATTCTTAAAAGAACAAGACTTGGGTGCACAGGTATAAATTTATTTGATATTTTCTCTAATCCACAAGGCACAAAAATTCTTCAGGCTTAAATATCTACATAGACTCACTGAAATCTTTTAAGAAGTGGTGCTAAAGCTTCTACAGAGCCAAGATCAGCTAAAACAGTTGTGTGTCAGTACAGGTTAATCTGATGTGTCACCAAGACTGAAGCTGTCACATTCAAGTAAACATTGACTCTACATCTACATCATCAGCGTGCGTGTCATTCATAGAAGCTGCTGGGAGAGTTCAAGTAACATAATAATGAGTATACACACTTTGTACGTCAAAATGTTTTAGAAATGTTAAAGAAAACAGTATAAATGTATAAAGGACTTAAAGAAATTAAAGGAGCAAATGTTAAAATATTTGAGGAAGGATAAAAAGTAAAGACTGTTATTCATGAAACTATATTTTCATCCAACTCTTGGTAAATAAGTGGTTTAAAGAAAACTGCGCTGTGCTCTTTTTCCCGTCAGCTAAGAGAAAAAGACCAAAGAGATCAGCGGGGCCACAAAAAGCAGGAGGTGGGCTGTTGTACTGCTGGCTCTGTTGCAGAGGTCACCCTGGCAGCAGCTGATTTCTCCTCCAATGACTGTTGAGAGCTGTTCAGTTGCTGAATTTGAACAAATCGTCTTGGAGGCACAGCCCTTTACTTTAGTAGTTGTCCCTCCTGCTTTCACTGAGAAAACAGAAATTATTCAACTACAAGTTTGAAAAAAAAAATCACTGAATGTTCCTCTAAGCAGAAAAGAAGAAACATGCAGAAACGTAATGCTGTAGGCCCATTACCTGCTGCTGAGATGCAGTAGTCCTCATTTCCATTGCAGCTGAGAGTTTTGGTGCAGTCCTTTCCATCACACTGGAAGCACTTTTTCCCATTTGGAGAGGAGATGCTCCAATCTGTAAAGCACAAAAATACATGTCATATTTCTTTCATTGATTATTCCATCAAGTGCCAAAAAACTTCAGATATGCAAATACTGGATTCTTTCTCATCAAGTGAACTTGGTGAGTGAAAAAATAAATTGTCTTAAACCTCATTTTGTAACTTTTTTCACATAATTAATAAAATCTAGTTATTTATCACAACAGGAAATACTATTCCACAATAGCAAGAAACATGGTGTGAATTACCAGGGACATCTTGAGAGTTGCAAAGATCAGAGGTGCAACACATGGTGTTAATTACAGCTTGGGAATATCCAAGGTTGACTGAGCCACTGAAGCACTGATCAGGTGTAAAACAGGTTCTCCACATACGTTTATTTTCCAAGCCACCTGAAACCAAAGAGGAACCACTGTCAGCTCAGTAAGGTCAAAAAAGAAAAGAAGAAGAACTATAAAATAAAATCTTACCCATTTTTGAATTCATTCTGGCTGAACCACAGCGAGTATGGGACGAAGGACAATCTCTTGTCTCAGTGCAGCCTCCAGATGTTCCAGGTATGCAATCATAGCATTTCAATGGGCAGGCTGATAAACCACAAAATATTTTTAAAAAGAGAGTTAAATCATGTTCTCTTGCAATAACTGTGTGGATAAATTATGAAACACTGACTAAAATAGATTCAAACAAAGAACAAAAAAAATCATTTACAGGAAGTAGACACATTGCTGGGTTGTACATGTTGTAAAAGCAATTTAAAAAAGTTTCATTGAATATTAGAGTACACACTTCCTTTAAAAGAACAGATAACTGAACAAAAACTTGCCTTTAGGGAGCAGCACGATCCCAAGGATCAGCACAAGGATCTGCATCGTGAGATGATCAGACAGAAGTGAATTTTAGTTTAGTTTCTGTTCAGGTTATAAGTAATTCTTATTGGGGGAGTGGTCTCCTCTCTCTGACCACTCCTTAACTCTTCCTTTGACAGTGAAGGAGCCTGACTATCAAAAATGTTTATTTGCACAGCAAATATTAGCCTTTCTTCAATTTGTAAATTAACAATCATACTGGCAAACACGTTATTTGAAAAGATCTTTGAACTTTTAGATGCTTCTGAGATCCTGTGAAAGCTCGTAAATAATCAGTTCCTAGTTCAAAGAAAAGGCTAGTCCAACATTAACACCTTGAATAATTTGAAAATGATTTGGTTCAATCGGTGACTAGCTTTGGGAAAAGCCACTAATGAAATGCAATCAGTTAAAATCCAGGTACAAAACTCTTGTGCAAAAATACTGTACAAATATTACTAGTTTACTAGTGGACTAGATGCATTAAAGGTCGCACTTCCTGCTGTCGCTGCTGTATAAAAGTAAATGGGAGGAGAGAGACCCCACCCTCTACACTGAAAAATCTGCACTTGTTCCACAGTGTTACATTAGCCCTCGTTAGGGCTCAAAAGCCACAAAATAAACATGGAAACTAACACCAGAATTTGACAGGGAAGAGGGTGCAACACACGGGGATTAGCGATGGTTTATGTGGGAGCTCAGTGTTTAAAGACGTTCATGATGTCTTTGTAAGCAAACCTATTTAAAAGGTAAACATGAAAGAACGTCTTTCTACATTCATGTTGGTTGTCCTGTTTTTTTTTATTCATGGATTTTTAATGGTAGCAAATGAATAAAATGGCCTAATCAGTCATTCTAAATGTGAATAGAAGTTTATAATGTTTACCAGTTTTTCTCAGTGAGAATAGTGTGTGACAGCTGACAGCGGCATGGTCAGTATTCGGCTGGAGCTTTGAAACCGTGGTGGAGGATGCAGGGTGTCCTCTATAGCCGGGGAGCAGAGAGAACAGTGGGTATGCTCCTGACCCAACATGCAAAAATAATTTACTTCTCACACAACACACGAGAACCAACTTTAGTTTTACCTCATGAGAAAAAGCATTTCTGTCACCTGCTGTGGTCAAATTATCCTCACCAGCATACTGACCTTGGTTGTCAGAGAGTCCTGCCCCAGGACTGGAAAAATATTGCAGTCCAGCATGGATAATGTTTCTGAGAAAAAAACACGTTATAGAATAAGAAAAGGTGTGGCCTGCACCTCAGACGTGCTGCTTTGTTTACAGCAGTGGTCTTCAAACTTTTCACAATAAGTACCACCTTATAAAATATATGGCTCTTAAAGTACCACCTTGTGACCGACATTATAGTAGTATTTAACGCCATTTACAGTTTACATGAGAAAATTTTATTTCTTATACTAATTATTTTTAATTTAACTGTCATAAACATAACATAACAAACAGGCCTGACAGTGTGAAGCCTCCACCTACATCACTGAACTGCTCCACCCTGTTTGACTTCTGTACTCTTCACTTCCTTCTTTAAACAGCTTGGTTCATGTGTTGCCTTCATCAACACTGTGTTTGTATGTCTGTAAATAAGAGTTTTGGTTGTCGTTGTTTTTTAAAGAAAGAAACGATGATAATGAGTGAATTCCTTCTGTGAATGAATGAAACATGAGCAGTATGTAAGTTTTAATATAGATTTACATGTAAATGCTCTTTACTTCTGTGCTGTAAACAAACAGTAAATGGATCTGATGAAATTATGAACGTGTATCTGCTGTGTGGACAGACTGATCCCAGGAGCATTAAAGCTGCTCTTGAGTTTTGTCTCCTGAATCCTGCATTCAGGCTCCGTCTCCTACCTGCCAACCAATCTTTGACAAAGACTTGACTGGATTAGTGAGAACCAGAGAGTCACTGGCTGCAACACATCAGGTGTTCAGCAGCTTCCTGTAAACCACATGACTGTAATCAGAGTACAGGAGAGTGACTGAGTTCACTTCCTCTTTGTGATGGAGACGATTTTCTTCTTTATATTGTGTCAGATAAAGTCTGACAGCTTTTCTTGAATTCATTTCATATGATGTGTTTTCACAGATGAAACCAGACAACAGTAAATCAGATGTTTACACTACCTTCACATGACCTTCATCTGTAACCACTAATCACTTCCTGTTATTCCCAAAGCATCTCTGAAATCCTCAGATACTTTGAATCCATCTCCCAGTTTTCAGGTCAAAGCAGCTTTGAGTAGCAATCAGCAGGATTTTTCTGCTCTTGGGTCTTGAGAGGCTGTCACACTTTCTCCTTCTTCGTTATCTTTCCTGCTTGGCTTCTCTTTGTATAGTCTCGCTTATCCTCTAACCCTAAGAGAGTCTCCTAGACGTGTTCTCTAAAAACCTGAAGAAGAATTATAGATTTGATCAACTGGTCCCTTAATGAAACTGACACCCTCCTGTTCTTGGGAGATCCCATCCTTGTCCTGCAGAGACGTTTGCTGCCGGATACTCGTCGATCACATCGCGTGTCTGGCAACAATCTCGATGGAGGACATTGAATGACATCTACCAATTCAGAACCATGATAACAGCGTTCTGGCTGATTGGAGCTGGCTTATTGAAGAACAAAAGCAGCTACAGCTGTTCAAAATCCCACAAGGCTGGCCAACATGATAGACGGTGGGCAGGGCTGTGAGCACTCAGACTGTGTTTATTGAACGCAATATGGATAAGATGTTGGAGAAGAACAATGGGAATTGAGAGACCTGGTGACCAGTGACAGACATTAGACCAACTGTAAAATTGGAAGCAGTTTGTTCGCACTGACCAGAACAACTACCATCTTCATCTCATGCACCCACCTGGCACCAGCTGGAAGCTCAAGGCAAAAGCTGATGGGAATAACAAATCCTCCCTTGGATAATAAGACTGTTTGTTGTGACTTTCTTTCCCCTCATTCAAAGGCCACCATCAGGAGCTCACAGTCAGCCATGAGTGAAGGTGTCCTCATGGTTCAGCTGTGTTCACAGTAACAGTCCATGAATCCTCTGATGATCACACTTAACCTGTCAGCCCGTCACAAATAATCTAGTTATTGTTATTCTGTGTGACTGATAACACAGATTTAATTTACAGCTCTATACACAGATAAACCGCAACCAGCATCTGTCTCTGCAGCCTCTGCTGTGCTTTACTAAACACACTGTGGAACTTGGTGTTTTCATAGATGAAAATGATGCAAACTGCTGACCTGTCAAACCAGCTGGAGTGTGAGCTGCAGTCAGTCACACAAACAGGTTGGACAGGATGTGCTCTGTGTAGCACCTGCATGTAAAACAGAAGCAAAGCGGTTCCTGTGAAATGAAAGTGAAAGCCTCTCTGAGAAGATGAAGACTGGGCTCCGTCAGATCACTCAGCCTGCAGACAAATGGAGGAGTGTTTGAGACGTGCAGATAAACAGTCACAGCTTTGTGTCGGCCTCTGAAGGCTCAGAGCAGACACAAAACTATCTATCTATCAATCTGTAATCAAAAACTCAAATATTGACTCGATAAACTGAAAAAATGTTAAGATTTAACATTCCTGTGAATCACTAAACTAAGATGTATAACCACTGTTTTTGAAAACTGCTTCACATCTGTGCTGCATGGAGTCGACCAACTTGTGGCAGCTGTAAACAGATATACCAGCCCAGGAGGATTTGACAACCTTCCACAATTCCTCTGCGTTTCTTGGTTTTGCCTCAGAAACACCATTTTTGATGTCACAAGTTTTCTATTGGATTAAGGTCCGGGGACTGTGCTGGCCACTCCATGAGCCTAATTTTATTGGTCTGGAACCAAGATGCTGCTCACTTACTGACGTGTTTGGGGTCGTTGTGATGTTTAAACACCCATTTCATGGGCATTTCCTCTTCAGCATGAGGCAGCGTGACCTCCCCAAGTAGTTTGATATAATTCAATTCAATTCAATTCAATTCAATTCAATTGTATTTATATAGCGCCAAATCACAACATAAGTCGCCTCAAGGCGCTTCATAGATACAGAGAAAAACCCAACAATCATATGACCCCCTATGAGCAAGCACTTTGGCGACAGTGGGAAGGAAAAACTCCCTTTTAACAGGAAGAAACCTCCAGCAGAACCAGGCTCAGGGAGGGGCGGGGCCATCTGCTGCGACCGGTTGGGGTGAGAGAAGGAAGACAGGATAAAGACATGCTGTGAAAGAGAGACAGAGGTTAATAACAGATATGATTCAATGCAGAGACGTCTATTAATACATAGTGAGTGAGAAAGGTGACTGGAAAGGAAAAACTCAATGCATCATGGGAATCCCCCGGCAGCCTATGTCTATTGCAGCATAACTAAGGGAGGATTCAGGGTAACCTGGTCCAGCCCTAACTATATGCTTTAGCAAAAAGGAAAGTTTGAAGCCTAATCTTAAAAGTAGAGATAGTGTCTGTCTCCTGAATCCAAACTAGAAGCTGGTTCCACAGAAGAGGGGCCTGAAAACTGAAGGCTCTGCCTCCCATTCTACTTTTAAATACTCTAGGAACAACAAGTAGGCCTGCAGAGCGAGAGCGAAGTGCTCTAATAGGGTGATATGGTACTACAAGGTCATAAGCAAATTGATCCCTGATATGAGTGTGAAGCAGCGGGAATGAGGATCAGCACCTCCAAATCTGAGGCCATGGTTCTCAGCCGGAAAAGGGTGGAGTGCCCACTCCGGGTCGGGGATGAGTTCCTGCCCCAAGTGGAGGAGTTCAAGTATCTCGGGGTCTTGTTCTCGAGTGATGGGAGAAGGGAGCCGGAGATCGACAGACGGATTGGGACTGCAGCTGCAGTAATGCGGACGCTGCACCGGTCCGTCGTGGTGAAGAGGGAGCTGAGTGTAAAAGCGAAGCTCTCAATTTACCGGTCGATCTACGTCCCTACCCTCACCTATGGCCACGAGCTGTGGGTAGTGACCGAAAGAACGAGATCATGGATACAAGCGGTGGAAATGAGCTTCCTCCGAAGGGTGGCCGGCCTCTCCCTTAGAGATACGGTGAGAAGTTCGGCCATCCGGGAGGGGCTCAGAGTAGAGCCGCTGCTGCTCCACATCAAAAGGAGCCAGCTGAGGTGGTTCGGGCATCTGACAAGGATGCCCCCTGGGCGCCTCTTGGGTGAGGTGTTCCAGGCATGTCCCACCGGGAGGAGGCCCCGGGGCAGACCCAGGACACGCTGGAGAGATTATATCTCTCGGCTGGCCTGGGAACGCCTTGGTATTCCCCCGGATAAGCTGGAGGAGGTGGCTGGAGAGAGGGAGGTCTGGGCCTCTTTGCTTAGGCTGCTGCCCCCGCGACCCGGCCTCGGATAAAGCGGATGAAGATGGATGGATGGATGGATCCCTGATATGAGATAAGTGGGCCCGACACCATAGTAAGAGAAACAGACCCCATCATGATGCTTGCACTGCCATGCTTCACAGTCTTCAGAGAGTACTGTGGCTTGAATTCAGTGTTTGGGGGTCTGAGGGCTCAGGGCCGTCCTGTTGTCATGGTATCAAGTGCATGACGACTCTCTGCACACACTCTGAGTCCTTATTTTCATTTTCTATAAGTCCTCATCTCTGTGGACCTGAGGGATTACCCACAGTTCATAGTGCTGTGATGGTCAAAGCATTAAGAACAAGGATGGAAATAAATAAATAACCAAACTGAAGGTTCAGAGGAATGCAGCTCATCTAAAAATCTGTAAAAAAGTTTTTGTTAATGCAAAGAAACCAGGAAACCAGGAACTTTCTGTCATTTCTCTGTTACTTCATTCATTTGGTTTTGTATGAGTGGTCATGGCAGAGAAGTTCCTCCTTCACATTCTCCAAAAACGTCCATTAGGCCGATTTGGACTCTTTGCCAGCCTGATTCTGGGCCCCGGGCCTTATGTTTGACACCCCTGCACTCAACTCTTTATAGCTCTGAAAACTAATTTAAGAACAACAAAAAAAACCCCTCAGAAAATAAAGTAACTGAGAGAAATTTTAAATGTGAGCATAATTCCACCAAAGAGGCTTTTTATTTTCAGGCTCTGGTTGTTTGAGGCTGTCAGACGCTCAGTTATTGACGATGATGCTTGAATTCAAACAGACAGACAACATGAAAGATGAGGAAATCCCTGAGCACTGTGCAGAGGACTCTGAGGATCCTCAGCGTCACTGTGACACGTGCCTGTATGTGCACATCTTTACTTTTAATAAGACGTTTCAACATGCAGACGTTAATCTAACACAGTAACAGCTGCCTTTGTTTCAGATCCAGCTCATTCCAGTTCACTGACAGAGACAAAGTTTTGGTGCTGCGATAACGACTCTGAGCCGATGAAGCTCTGATGACTCTGATAACATCTCCCTCCCAGTAATAACCTCCCAGCAGCAACTATGACAGACACGTCTCCTGACAGTGACACTCTTACAGATACACATTCAAGACTCAAGAGCTTTATTGTCAGTACAGCAGTAGACACAGTATACAGCTTACCACATGGTGCATTTATAAGTATACAAAAGATATCTCTCTCCAAGAGATGTAAAACTCAAAATTACAAATACATAACATACTAGACTTTGTGATGCTGCTGCTGCTGCTCCACATGTTAGTAAATCTGACCCTAAATCTTCCTGCTTCTCTTAGAGCACACAGGTAACGGCTGCCCTGAGCATGAAGGTGTGTCTGAAACATGATGAAGCTCGTCTAGAGCAATGATTACAATCTGCTCCGGGGCAGCTGGAGAGTCCTGTTTGCTGTTTGCCTCCTTTAGAAAATATAATAAGAGCCAGAAACTTCTTCTCAACAGAAAATAGTCTTTGAATGTGTTTTATCTTATTTTCTAGGGTCCATTAGAGTGACCGTGGATACAAAGTGATGTTAGTGGAGAATTAAAGGTTTTAGTAAAAAGTGTGAAGGTTGACAGTTTGATTACAGCTGCTCAAACTGATTTCCTGCTCTTTGTATGTTTGTCACACTTATTAAATGTTTCAGATCAGGATGATGTAGCTTTGGATTTGTTCCCTTAATAACAAACATCTTCATTTACAAACTTCAGTTTGTGTTTTCTTTGTCTAATATTTAAATGTGTTTGATCTGAAACATTTAAGTGTGACAAACATACAGAAACCAGGAAGGAAACAAACTCTGTTTCACTCTGTTTGTTTCCATCTTATGTTCTTATATGTTGTTTGTTTGAAACTTGTGATCAGTATTTTAAAGTTTTTAAACTGAACTCAAACACAAACTACAAACTGGTCAGACATTGAAATGAATTGTTCCTCTGAGTATCTGAACCTGCTGTTGTGTTGCTTTTGTGTGCTGCTGTCACTGATGGCTGCTGCTGTGACAACAGACACACAAACAGTTTGATGTCATCAGAAATCCCTCTGAGAGAAAAGCTGCTTTACTTTCACACTCCAACACTGTTGTCATGTCCTGCAGTCTGAGTGTAAAACAACACTGCCCCCGTGAGGTCAAACTGGAGCATTGCATATGATAATTCTCATCCACCAACCTTTTTAGACCTCCACACACATGTGACCCTGATTTAGTGGAGTCTTTAGAAATTTCAGTGTTTCTAAAGTCTATTTCCTTTCTTATGATAATTTTAATTACTATTATTTGTTTTTGTTATTTTATGTGTCATAATCTTTTATTTTGTAGTTGTTTCAAAAATGTTTTATTCTTTGTATCTGTACTTTATGATCTGATGAGGGATCAAAAATGCTGTAAAAATGAATAAAAAGCTCAAACTTAGACCCTCCTGTATGTACTCAGGTCTGTAAAGCCCAGCAATGACACCTGGTGGCAGAGAGGTTAACTGCAGTCACGTGACCATCCTCTTTTTGCTGTGCAGTATGGTGTTATTTTTGTACCACTGTTCTGAGGGCACATGAAACATTTGAGCGCACGTAAAAAAAAAAATAAATAAATATGTGTTGCATTTTGAGCAGAGATTTATTTTGAGCAAAGAAAAATTCATTGCTGCGTGCAAAAAAATGTATTTCAGTGTTTGCTATTATCCATATAAACACAATAACAGCCCATATCGCTCAGTTTTTGCATTTGCTCGTGCTCAGATCTCTGCGGACCTGCTCGCTATGTGTTGCTCGCACTCTCAGCAGCTGTGTCCCAAAACGCATCCACCGGAGGCCGCATTTGAAGGCCGATTAAGTTACAGTCAGGCGACGAAGGCTGTCCCAATTCATCGACTCCTTCAAATGCGTCCTTCACTTCCCCGAATTTGAAGGATGGGTTGGGTGTGTCCTTCGTGGCCCACCATATCCCAGAATTCAAAGCGTGGCCCAGCCAATTTCAGTTTCCAACACTGGCGGCTACTACTAAGGTTTAAAATTACTCTTATTAATCTTTCTTGGTCACAAAATAAACTTTTAACATATTTTCAGGTGAGAAAGTAGCCGTGTAAATTTCAAATATCTGGTTTATCAAGACATCGCATATTTGCAAAAGTGCGCTGATGTTTTCGGAGACGTCTCTTACCCACCAGCTCGATAGGGCTTTAGAGCGTGATGTCATGTGAGGGGGAGTGGTCACAATTTTTGGTCGAGCCGCCATGTTAGTAGGCCAAACAAAGGGCTACAGGAGCGAAAGCAGATGGAAACATCAGCTATGGCTTGTACTTGCTGTGTTGTCGATTGCAGTGTTAGATCGCACGATAGGGAAAGAAATAAGCTGGAAAATGGGCTCTATTTTTACCGTTTCCCCTCCTGGAAGCAACGTGAGGGATCTCATGTATCTGATGTTACCAAACGAAGATGTCGGGCTTGGAGAGCAGCGGTGAGACGAGCTGATATCGAGTTCTCTGTCATCATTTTTTGTTGGTGTGTTCTCCACATTTTCATTCCGATAAGTTCTAAAGAAATTCGTATTGCTCTTTATAGGCTTCTAGTTTTATTTTCAATGCGCTGAGGTCATAGAAAATTAGAACAAACAGCCTAACGTCTCTTGGCATCCAGGCGCAAGCAGTCTCTTTGTCTTTTGTGCTGATTTTAAGCATGGTTCTGGCAAACCTGCTTCCAACAGTGTGTTTGTTTTGATTTGTGGCTTTCTAACATGGCGCCACGATCCCACAATGCACTGCGGCGTGACGTCAACTCTAAAGCCCTATAGGGCACACACAAACACACAGTGTTGGAACGCCGATTACAAGATGCTTAAAAGCAGCTCAAAAGAGAATGGACTGTATAGAGACCGATTGCGTCCAGAGGCGAAGCAGCGGTACTCTCAGAAAAAAGCTGCATTGGAAATGTGGACCCGTATGAAATACGGCCGTGGAGTAGAAACCCTGAAGACCAACCGCTACTGACTTAGCCTGACATCTTTTCGTGCCTTATCTGTGGAGTCAGCGCGTACAAGTCGTCATTCAAACAAAGGTAAGTCAGCTCGAGTACTGCGAGTGAAACGCGTTTGATTTCCCTGCAAACATTCAGATTAGTGCAGCATAAATTCATTCATGAGGGGAAATTACAGTGAGAACATGTGGAGGCTGTTAGGTGGATAACATAGTGAGTTCAGTGCATTGATGTGACACTGTCCTGAAGGATTGTTGTTCTTTATGGTTAAAGAAATTGCACTAATTTATACATATTTATTATAAATAATCCTAATTACACATCTTGCTTCCATGTTTGTATCCTGTGTCACTAAAAATACATTTTATTTTAGTTTTATACATTGATTAATGACCTGCAGAATCTCATTATCATATTAAGTGATTCATAATTGTCACTTTATGCTTTCTCCATCTCTAAAGTGATGACATCCTTGCATTACATACTTTAGGTTCATTTTCTGCTGGCAGGTTTCAGAACTTTGTGTCTGTTTCAGGTCCTGCACTCTCAAAGACTGAATGAACCAGCATTGCAGCCATGGGTCACTGTGAGCATCACAGGGAAGGTTGAAGCTGCCCACTGCACCTGTATGGCCGGAATCGCAGAGACCTGCAGCCATGTCGCTGCTCTTCTGTTTAATGTAGAAGCAACAGTGTTGATCTGTGGCATAAGGACTGTTGCAGATGAACCTGCATACTGGGTTTTGCTGGGTAATGTGACCAAGATACAGCCAGAGGTTGGCCATAAGATGGACTTCTCCTCTTCAGCTGCCCAAAAAAAGGCTCTTGATCAAAACATAAACAGACCATCTGTAGTGACAGGGAAAAGGAGCCGTCCTCAAAACAGAAAAATCCCACCTGCTACTGTGGAGGAGTCGTCACTGCTATAATGCCATAATGTTTTTTCTAGGGGTCTAGATTTATGCCTGTAGTGCACTGCCGTGTAAATAATTTGCATTTACTGAATATGTACTGACTGAGTCCCACTGTTCAAAAGTTGAATAAAGAAACAAACTAATTTTTGCCTCTTTTTTTTATTAAAACCACTTTATAGAACATCACATCAGTTACAATGTAGAATCATGTCATTTATAGTTTACAAATGACAAAATGTTTACACAAAATCATGAGTGTTTACATGATATCACTCACTACTAACATTACTTTATTTACTGTATCTTTTGAAAAAATACAGCAATTTTAACAGCACAAGACTTAAGAATATTTAACAGGAGCAGGTTTCATTCTTCCCTGGTTTTATTATCACACTGTTCATCAAACGCAGCAAACCTTCACCATCTTATCCAGGAGGGTCACCTCTTCACCCTCACATGGAAGAAGTAATCTGATTGGCATGGTGGTATGTTTGAAGCAGGTCCCTTGTGTAGCGCTGGAACCCAGTCATGATGTTTCATCCATTTTTCATCCGTTTGTTCTAATTTGCTATGACCTCAGAGCGCATAGAAAATAAAACTAATAGGCTATAACGAGTGATATGAACATATTTAGAACTTACTGAAATGAAAATGTCTGGAGCACCAACAGATATTTGGAGATGGAAGAGAACTGCACGTCAGCTCGTCTCACAGCTGCTCTCCAGGCTAGACGCCTTCGTTTGCTAACATCGATACACGAGCTGCCTCATGTTGCTTCCAGGTTGGGAAAGAATGAAAAGATAAACCCTGTTGTGTGTGCCTTCGCTCCCTTTTCGCTTGCGCTTTGTTTAGACCCCCAAAATGGCGGTCTAAACCAGCGTGATGTCACAGGGGTGGGCGTGGAAAGGATTTTGGCCTGATGTGCCATTTTCCATTTTCAAAGCGGAAGCGAAAAAGGAGCACACAGCTATGGTTCTTCAATGCTGGCTGCAATGTTCGATCACACGACCGGCACAGGAATAAGCCTAAAAAGGTTTTGTCTTTTTATTCTTTCCCAACCTGGAAGCAACATGATAAGATAAGATAAGATAAGATAAGATAAGATAAGATAAGATAAGATAACCTTTATTAGTCCCACACGTGGGAAATTTGCTTTGTCACAGCAGGAAGTGGACAGTGCAAAAGTTATATAGCAAAAATTAGAATATGACAAGAATAAAATACTGTACCCAACTGTACAGAATAGAATAGAATAAAATACTATATACAGTAGAATAAATAGAATAAAATATACAATAGGATAAAAATAGAATACAAATGCTTTATACAACTGAGTAAAAATACTACATGGCGGACCTTACAAAACAAAGGCGACTAGCCTGGATAGCAGCTGTGAGACGAGCTGATATCCAGTTCTCTTCCATCTCCAGATATCTGTTGGTGCTCCAGACATTTTCACTCCGGTAAGTTCTAAATATGTTCATATCACTCTTTATATGAACTCTTTATAGCTCAATAATATTATCGTTGGGGCTCTCGGAGGTTGTAGAAATTGCGAACAAACATAGAATTAAGTGACTGTGCAGACATACGTGCTATGTAACGATTCGCTAATTCTTTCACACAACTGTAGGGAAGCCTGCCTATGAAATGAATCCAACAAATCCAGACTGGGTACCAACGTTACACACAGTAGCGGTTTCTGATACAGGCGACATGGGCGGGGGGGGGGGGCGGCATCACGGGCATCGGCAAAAAAAAAAAAATGCTCGTACTCATGCTGCCCCGACATTAGCCAGCGCATATTGGGAATGGCATAGGCACCAATCGGTTTTCTATCGGCCATTTGCTGGGAGTAAGGGCGCCCTCTGTTTGCGAGGTGCGCCTGCTGCTTGCAGCACAGGGAGGAGAGGGCGGGGCGGCGTGGAGCAGCATCTAATAACCAACTAACTAATAACTAACAATATTAATAATTTCTACAAAAAACTAATTTAGCTCTTCTAGATGCATAAACTTCATCACACAAGTAAACACAGCCTGATTGGAAATGGGGCATAGGTAGGAACAACCTGTCTTGTAGTCGTCCCCATTCACTCTCCAACCAATGATCACCTTCCAGCTGCAACTTACAAAAACATAAAGGAAAGGAAAAACTCAATGCATCATGGGAATCCCCGGCAGCCTACGTCTACTGCAGCATAATTAAGGGAGGATTCAGGGTCACCTGGTCCAGCCCTAACTATATGCTTTAGCAAAAAGGAGATTTTTAATCCTAATCTTAAAAGTAGAGATAGTGTCTGTCTCCTGAATCCAAACTGGAAGCTGGTTCCACAGAAGAGGGGCCTGAAAACTGAAGGCTCTCCCTCCCATTCTACTTTTAAATACTCTAGGAGCAACAAGTAGGCCTGCAGAGCGAGAGCGAAGTGCTCTAACAGGGTGATATGGTACTACAAGGTCATTAAGATAAGATGGGGCCTGATTATTTAAGACCTTGTATGTGAGGAGCAGGATTTTGAATTCAATTCTGGATTTAACAGGAAGCCAATGAAGGGAAGCCAAAACAGGAGAAATCTGCTCTCTCTTTCTAGTCCCTGTCATGACTCTTGCTGCAGCATTTTGCATTATGCATGTATTTTTTAAAAAGTGAACATCTTCAGCTGCAGTGTTAAAAAAAAACGTGGTTGAAAAATTTGGTTGCACCTAATTTTTGTGTTGATACACCTAAGAAATAAAGTTAGGTGCTGAAACTTAAATGTTTCAGATCTGTTGCGTCTTCAAAAACCAAAATGAAATCACTGACACAGGAACACACAGGAATATTGTTGCTACTTGTTTTACTGAACCTTCTTTTTAGTCACATGTTCACAACACCAGTGTCCATTCACTGCCTCCTACAGGACACTCTCTTCTTCCACCTTTGTACAGGACATTCACGTAACGCAGCACCGATGCTGCCTCACCTGGCATTACCAGTATAGCAACACACTATTATCACACTCATTCTGTGTGTTCTTCAGATGAATAACATGAACTTCAGATGTCTGTACTTGTAATTAATAACCTCTATGCATACGCAAACAAATATATTTACATAAACAAATAATTCTTTACGATACCACAAGATCAAACAGATTTAAATATCAAACAAAGAAAACACAAAATCCAGTTTCTAAATGGAGGTGTTTGTAACTAAGGGGAACAAATCCAATTCAAGGCTTTCAGTTTCATTTCACAGGAACAGCTTTGCCTCTGTTTTACCTGCAGGTTCACACATGGAGAGAAATTTGCCTCGCATAGAAATCTGTGTATGCTTTGGAACTCGGTCTCTGTGTGTCTCACTTTATAAGAGAACTCACTTGTCAAAACACAACATAGATTCAAGTCCAAGAAACAGAACAGTGGGAACAGACCCAGAGACGCTAACAGGATCATGAGCTCTTCACATGTTTAGTTTGTAGAACATAAAGTGTGTAAAGTCACCAAAGTGTAAAACAGAATAACACATTAAGGCTGAACTTATTAACTCATTTCAACTGGAGGAAATTTACTCAGTCACACTTCCTCCCATGAACACAAAGGTCCACTGTTTCTGAGTACACCACCTCTGACATCACAGATTCCTCTTTTATTGTTTCTGTTTTGTTTCTTTGATAAGCTTCATCTGAAGTTTCAATCAGCTGATGTTACATAAACAAACTGATTTAAAAACAGACAGGATTTTAGTTTCACTTTGACATAACTTCCTGTTTTCATGCACAATCAGAGAAAAGAACATTCCTTGAGTTTGGGAGAACATCTTAATATTTATATATGTTATTTATACTATGAAGAGTATTTAAAGGTTTTTTAACATTGGAGTGAAACTGTGACTCCAGCCACCCATGAAACACCAACCATGTGAGACTCAAAGCTGCCATTACTGATCCAATCACATGTGCTGAGGTTGTGACTGTGGGCAAACACAGCCTCTCATAAACTCTTTGATCATGTGTTTCACAAAAGGAACAGAACACAAAAACACAGACTCACCACTGAACATCCCCACCAGTGACTGCGTCCACAATACACCGCATGCTGCTCACTTCCACTAACGATGAATGTACTGCATCATTAGAGCCCTTCATGTTTCAACAAAGTGCCCACGCATGCACATACAACAGTGAGATCACAAGGCAGACAACAAAGAAAAGAAACATGCACACAAAATTCATCCATCCACTTCCGCTTATCCTTTTCAGGGTCGCGGGGGGCGCTGGAGCCTATCCCAGCTGTCATAGGGCGAAAGGCGGGGTACACCCTGGACAGGTCACCAGTCTGTTGCAGGGCCAACACACAGGGACAGACAACCATTCACACTCACATTCACTCTCAGTGACAATTTGGATTAATCAATTAAGCTATCCCCACAAGTTGCATGTCTTTGGACGGTGGGAGGAAGCCGGAGTACCCGGAGAGAACCCACGCAAACACGGGGAGAACATGCAAACTCCACACAGAAAGACCCCGGCCTGATGGTGGAATTGAACTCAGGACCTTCTTGCTGTGCGGCAACAGTGCTAACCACCGTGCCACCGTGCTGCCTACACACACACACAAAACAAAATTATTCTTGAAAAAAAGAAAAACAGTTGGGTGATTTTTGTTATTGTTAAAAGCTGTCAGACTTTATCTGGCACAATATAAAGAAGCAAATCACCTAAATCACAAAGAGGAAATTTAGTCAGTTACTCTCCTGTACTCTGATTACAGTCATGCATGTTTTCTCTGTGTGTGTTTGTGCTGCTTCTTTGTCCAAACAAACTCACTGGTTCTACATAAAGAACAAAGATTTGCTCTCTGTGGCTGCAACACAACTTAAAGACCTTTTTTTTTTTACTGTCTGTTTTGTTTTTGTCTCTCTGTGTATGGACAGATCAAATCAATTTCCCATATTGATACAATAAAGTTACCATTAACTCAACTCACTGAGACACACTGGCAAATCAATCAATAAATCAAAGGTGGACAAAGTTCTGCAGAACAGCTGCACAGGAGCTCATGACCTTTGACTTTATTCATTAAGATCAAGTTTATCTCAATTCTCAGAGTGGAGGGTTGTCTCTACATTTCCCTGTTTCCTTGGAAACGTTCATTTCCTGTTACTGTAAAACCTGCTTTACCTGTTAAATGGCACATCAAAGTGAAACATAAGTCAGTTGTTGAGCTGTCTGGCACAGAGGTCAGTTTACCAACAGATTGACTTCTTACAAATTGCTTTGTAAAAGCAGTAGGTTCCTTTTAACCTACAGAGAAAGCAGATGGATTACACCAATCTCACACTTTTTATCTTCATATGGATGTTTGTTCATCCTGATGATCAGAAGAGTGTTTGAGGATTTAACAGATCTCTTAAGAACAACAGTAAGTGTCTGCTGTCTTTTTCTAAAATCATCTTCAGTCAAACTTTTTAGGTAAAAAGTTTCAGTTGTCATGGTTACAGTTCAGTTAACATCCTCCCACAAAAATGTTTGAACAGAAAAACTGTTTCAAAAACGATTGAGACAAATTTTAAAATGTCATTCAATTTCTACTGGATGTTAACCCTGTAAACCTTGAAACATGAAATTTCTAGAAAATTCACATTTTATTGGTCCAACATATCGAACGTCGAACCAACACGACTTCTTCTTCTTCTGTATCAGGTGTTGAATCTGAGATTGAAGAGTTGAGTTTGAACACGCAGCTGAACAACAGGTCACGTGGAACAATATTCCACGTGACCTGTAGGTCGTGGCTGAACGAGTCGGACATTTTGAGATCGAGCAAATCATTGAAGAACAAATTTTGATCTTTATTTAAACCTTAAATGTAATCTGATGTGTTCAGGTTTAAACTCAGGTTCAGTTATTGAGTGAAAACACCAACAGACTCAGACATTTAGAACAAACTAAGAGTCAGATCAGCAGAAACAGAGAACACGGACATGTCTGCTGTAACTGCGTCACTCTGCTCCACGCTGATGTTTGTCCTGTTCGTCTCTGCAGGTGAGATTTAACTCTGAGATAAAACAGGAAGTTTTGGCTGTTTAGTAAAAATATTTCCCTGAGACTTATTTTCATATTGTTTCAGTTTTTCTGTTTGTGACGATGAAACAAGAATCAAACTGCCGTCAGAAACAAAACGTTCTTCTGCTTCAGCGACTGAAACACAAACTGTTCCTACATGACGACACATGAGAGGTTCTGATTTTGTTCTGTGGAGATCGTTCAACAACTGAACACTAAAACTTTTCCACTTCGTCTGTTGTGACGCACTTATTTCTGCGCATCCTCAGTCCAACCTACCAAACGTCACTCTAACGCCACGTCCTCAAAGACACGGAAGAGTTTGAACCGCAGCTTTAACTTTATTTAAACCTTAAATGTAATCTGATGTGTTCAGGTTTAAACTCAGGTTCAGTTATTGAGTGAAAACACCAACAGACTCAGACATTTAGAACAAACTAAGAGTCAGATCAGCAGAAACAGAGAACACGGACATGTCTGCTGTAACTGCGTCACTCTGCTCCACGCTGATGTTTGTCCTGTTCGTCTCTGCAGGTGAGATTTAACTGATAGAAACTAAACTGAGTTTATTTCTGAGATAAAGAGTCTCAGTCTGGTTTACATGCTGATTATATTTCTCTAAGAAGTAGTTTGTTACTCATTCAGTGTTGCGATCGACACAAAGCTGGGCGGAGTCTGTGTGTTGGTGCAGTTTGCAGCACAGACACAAAGAAGTGTAATGTGTGTGTCAGTGTGATGTGTTGTAGTGTCAGGAGTCAGGATGCAGCTACAAAGCTTCTTGTTCAGTGTACACAAACAGCTGTAGCTCCATAAAGGCAGCATGCAGAGACTCACAGTGTCTTATAATGAGAGGCTGCTTTCTCTCACACATTATGTTCACTTATTATCAGCACATGTTGTTGTTTGTGGAACAGAGTTATTGCAGTTTTTTCTCATTAGTTTGAGTTTTTATTCCATTTGGACTTTTTGTGTTTAGTTCAGTTTAGTTTCCAGATGATTTTCTTCTTTTTCAGGTTTGATTATTTATTGCTTGAAGAGTTTTAATAGTTTTATTCTTTTTTCATTCTTACTGTTTGGAGGTTTGTGTCAGAGGCCAGATTCAGGAGCATCAGTACAGCTGTTACAATAAAAAGCAGTGACTCAGTCTGACAGACATCCAGAGTCTCAATGAACTCGTCCATCAACAACATTTTATCAAACTAACAGATTCTAAAACCAAAGATTTGTTTTTCAGATGATGTTTTTCATCCGTCTCAGTCTTTGCTCATGAACTTTGTCTCCAAACGTCTCAGCCTGAGCTTCCCTCTGATGAACTCGTTCATAATCTCGTCCATTCTGCTCTCAATGAAAATCTGAACATGTTCAGCTCGGCCTCCTGTCTTTGTGTCAGACTCTCCAAAGCAAACATGACAGCAGCTCACTGCCATCTTCAAACCTTCCCTTTCACTCTTGCTGCTGTCCTTCTGTCACAAATCAGCCCTGATGAAGATGCTCGGGATCAGGTGAGGAGGAGGAGAAGACTCGCTGTGGTGACGCCTGAAGGGACACAAGAAGAAACACAATCAAAGATCATCATCTAACAACAGAAGACAATCTTTTATTGTGTGTTTCTGATTGGCTGCTGTAGAAGTGAACAGTTGTACTTTGACCTTTAACCTCTCTGCTCTGTGTTGTTTCCTCTTTCAGACCAGAAAAACATCACAGCTGAGTCTGGACAGGACGTCACTCTGACATGTCGAGCTCCAAACAACAACATCATAGTTGTAAAGTGGAGCAGAGCTGACCTGGGAGATGAATATGTGTTTGTGTTCCGGGATGGGCGTTTTGAACCAGATGATCAGCATCCATCTTTTAAGAACCGGGTGGATCTGCAGGACAGACAGATGAAGGATGGAGACGTGTCTTTGATTCTGAAGGATGTGACGATTAATGACGCTGGAACATACGAGTGTCGTGTGTTCATGGAAGAAACAAGGAGTGAACACATCATCTACCTTCATGTTGTTCCTCCAGGTGAGTGAGTAGAGTTGAGTGTGTGTGTGATCAGAGGTGAAGCTGCTTCCTGGTTGTTGATGTTTGTTTCTAAAGATGTTGTTGATGAGACTTTGTAGAAAGCAGCTGGTCTGAGTGATGTGATCAGAGTGCAGTAGATAATGTCTGACAGCAGTTTGAAGAGCAAATGGATTCTGTTCTGTTCTTCACTCATCACCTACCTGACAGCTGACACCTCACACCTGTTTCTCACCTGCAGGTCACACAGGAGGACAAGATGAAGACAACAAAGATCGAGGGAAGAAGGATCTATCTACAGGACTGATAGTTGGTCTGACAGTTTCTGCAGTACTTCTTCTTCTTGTTGCTGTTGTTGGTTTCCTGATCTACAGAAGCTGTAAACCGAATCCTGCTGATCCACATGTAGAAGAGCATCTTAAACTTCTACAGCCTGAATGTGAGTCAGATGAACAAACACAAAGAAAGATAAATAAATGATGGTGAACATCCAGCAGACGCTGTAGAAAGCTGGATGTTCAGAGTCTGATGTTATTTCTCTGATGGTCATCGTGTTCAGACTCAGACCAACAGTGTGTGTCTGTGCTGTCTGTCAGTGACTCTGAACTACAGTTTATTCATCTTCAGGCTGTTCATGAGATTTACTGACACAAAGTCAAACTGTGTTACAAACACACATGAATTTCTGATCTCAGAGTCAGTGAGTGTTTTTGTGTTGGAGCTTCAGGTTCAGCTGATTGTAAGAACTTGTTCTGTGAGAGATGAACAACACAGACCTGAGATAAGCTGCTACACACACTGAATGAAGTGACAACACAAACGCTGCGTGATGATCTGAGTGTAGATGAAGGTCTGTGGATTATAGACGATCAATAATATGCATGCTTGTGTTCAGGATCATCGATCAGTTACAAATGAACGAGCTTTGACTCAGTTTGGATGTAGAAATGTTGTCCAAGTCAAATTGAGCTCTTTCATGTTTCTATGAACTTTGTGTGTGTTGAATGCAGCAGACTGGAAGAAAAACAAAGTGTGTATAACAACCCTCTCTTTAACTGATGCTGCTTATTTTTACACTCAGTAGGTTTCATCATCTTTTCATTAAATACAGCTGAGAGTGTTTTACAGCTCACAGTGTTATGATTGTTATGAAACTACAGATTTATGGAGCTGCACACTCAGATATTTCTGTCTGATCCTGATACTCTGAAACTTTTTATTGAACTTTTGTTACAGAACAAACATAAATAATGTTCAGCTTCATATTTACATGTGTTCAGCATACGTTACTGTTGAGAAATCAGTTTTACCCCGGTTCTTTTTATTCCTCGAGCATCCAGAGATGGCACCGGACTCAGTAGTCATTTTCACAAAATCTTTATTCATCTTCATTCATCTTTATTTAAGCATGCTTAAACCATCTTCTAGAAGGGAAGATGAGGCCGGTGTCCCTCTGCAAAAATCTTCACCCCTTTGTTTGTTACAGTCAGCTTTATAGAAGCGACCCCATCATAAAACTACGGTGTGCTGAAAACTCTGTCTGTGTGTATGTGCACGAGCACGTGAATGCCTACATGTGCACGTTCTCACGTGTCTATGTGAGTGCTCGTGTGTGACTGTGTACGCATACCTGTGTGTATGTGTGAGTGCACATGAGTGAGTGTGCGTGTGGATGTGTGTGCGTGACAGTTAAAACACTGAAGGTGTTGAAGGTGGTGAAGATATCTTCCTAGAGGTCATAAACCCCCACCTTACATCCTCTGGGGAATTTCCACTCAGTGGGGGAGAAGCCCTCTAAAATCTACTGCTAAATTCACAACACAATGAGGCCTTTATTACTCTACAAACAGTGTCCCTACAATAATTCTACATTCTATGATAACACATTTCTAAACTCTACATCAGCTAAATATTCCTACGTTACCATGGTGATTTAACCAGGTGAGAGAGACGACTCTGACTGTTTGCCCGACACAGCTCAGCTTACTCTGGCTTGTAGTTTCTGACTGTTACGGATTCAAATATTGGGGATGGAGACAAGAGGAAAAACCACAATAACAACACTGGTCCGGCCGGGTTGAGTCAAACAATGATTTTAATGATCACACGCGTGGGAGATGGACACTGATGCAGACAGCATCAGATCTCAAAATGGTGGAGCATTGATCAAACTCTCATAGCCTCTAGTGGCCCCCACCTTATCATAAAAGCCTAAACATTCACATTCTTTCTCTCACACGGCGCCTAAGCTACAACCTTGGCTCCCTGTTTATCTGCTCCTGCTGAGATGGGGCAGAAAACTCCAGTATATTCTGTTCTCTTCTAATCAGACAAATAAGGCGATGACTTTCTGCGAACAGTATTTCTTATAACTCAGCAGTATAATGCATCATAAACAATATCATTCATTCACAATAAATCAGCAGTCTAATGTAATGCAAATCAGTTTAACTAATGCAATAGTTATCACCTTCTAATTCAGGAGAATAATGCAAACTAAAACTACATAATAATTCACAGTCTTTAATTAGGAGTCTAATAAACCATAGCAGTGACTGTGGGAACACTGCTGTCTGTGCTCAGTTCATCTGTTTCTGCAGGATTTTAAACACTGACAACACCCAGAACTCTGAACAGCAGCAGCAGACTCAAAGCTGGAAAAACCTCTGAGACATTTTAAACCTGCTGCACTTAAACAGGAGGCTGGTTTGTTTCCACTCTCTGTTGTTGTTTATGTTTTCTGTAGATCAAAAAACCAACAACAGCAACTACAACAAGAAGCAGAGCAGGAACTGACAGACCAACAATCAGTCCAACAGATCCATCCTCCTTCTCTTTGTCTTCATCCTTCTCTTGTCCTCCTGTGTGACCTGCAGGTGAGAAACAGGTGTGAGGTGTCAGCTGTCAGGTAGGTAATGAGTGAAGAACAGAACAGAATCCATTTCCTCTTCAAACTGCTGTCAGACATTATCTACTGCACTCTGATCACATCACTCAGACCAGCTGCTTTCTACAAAGTCTCATCAACAACATCTTTACAAACAAACATCAACAACCAGGAAGCAGCTTCACCTCTGATCACACACACACTGAACTCTACTCACTCACCTGGAGGAACAACAACACTCAGGTTGGTGCTGTTGATTAGAGTCATAGGTCCTCCCACTCGCTGGACAACACCACACTCGTATGTTCCAGCATCATGAACTGTCACATCCTTCAGAATCAAAGACACGTCTCCATCCTTCATCTGTCTGTCCTGCAGATCCACCCGGTTCTTAAAAGATGGATGCTGGTTGTCTGGAAGAAAGTGACCGTCCCGGTACAAAAGCACATATTCTTCTCCCAGGTCAGGTCTGCTCCACTCTACAATTATGATGTTGTTGTTTGGAGCTCGACATGTCAGAGTGACGTCCTGTCCAGACTCAGCTGTGATGTTTTTCTGGTCTGAAAGAGGAAACAACAGAGCAGAGAGGTTAAAGGTCAAAGTACAACTGTTCACTTCTACAGCAGCCAATCAGAAACACACAATAAAAGATTGTCTTCTGTTATTAGATGATGATCTTTGATTGTGTTTCTTCTTGTGTCCCTTCAGGCTTCACCACAGCGAGTCTTCTCCTCCTCCTCACCTGATCCCGAGCATCTTCATCAGGGCTGATTTGTGACAGAAGGACAGGAGCAAGAGTGAAAGGGAAGGTTTGAAGATGGCAGTGAGCTGCTGTCATGTTTGCTTTGGAGACTCTGACACAAAGACAGGAGGCCGAGCTGAACATGTTCAGATTTTCATTGAGAGCAGAATGGATGAGATTATGAAGGAGTTCATCAGAGGGAAGCTCAGGCTGAGACGTTTGGAGACAAAGTTCATGAGCAAAGACTGAGACGGATGAAAAACATCATCTGAAAAACAAATCTTTGGTTTTAGAATCTGTTAGTTTGCTAAAATGTTGTTGATGGACGAGTTCATTGAGACTCTGGATGTCTGTCAGACTGAGTCACTGCTTTTTATTGTAACAGCTGTACTGATGCTCCTGAATCTGGCCTCTGACACAAACCTCCAAACAGTAAGAATGAAAAAAGAATAAAACTATTAAAACTCTTCAAGCAATAAATAATCAAACCTGAAAAAGAAGAAAATCATCTGGAAACTAAACTGAACTAAACACAAAAAGTCCAAATGGAATAAAAACTCAAACCAATGAGAAAAAACTACAATAACTCTGTTCCACAAACAACAACATGTGCTGATAACAAGTGAACAACATGTGTGAGAGAAAGCAGCCTCTCATTATAAGACACTGTGAGTCTCTGCATGCTGCCTTTATGGAGCTACAGCTGTTTGTATACACTGAACAAGAAGCTTTGTAGCTGCATCCTGACTCCTGACACTACAACACATCACACTGACACACACATTACACTTCTTTGTGTCTGTGCTGCAAACTGCACCAACACACAGACTCCACCCAGCTTTGTGTCGATCGCAACACTGAATGAGTAATAAACTAATTCTTAGAGAAATATAATCAGCATGTAAACCAGACTGAGACTCTTTATCTCAGAAATAAACTCAGTTTAGTTTCTAACAGTTAAATCTCACCTGCAGAGACGAACAGGACAAACATCAGCGTGGAGCAGAGTGACGCAGTTACAGCAGACATGTCCGTGTTCTCTGTTTCTGCTGACTCTTAGTTTGTTTAAATGTCTGAGTCTGTTGGTATTTTCACTCAATAACTGAACCTGAGTTTAAACCTGAACACATCAGATCAGATTAAAGGTTTAAATAAATCTGAATGTCCCTGAGGGTTAGAGCTGATCTGTTGTTCAGCTGCTCGTTTAAACTCAACACTTCCAAGACAAGCGTCACGTACAGAAGATGCTTTGAAAGTCTGATATGTTCGACCAATATAATTTGAATTTTCTACCAATGATCTTTCAGGCTTTTCATGGTTAACATCCACTGAAAATGAAATTATATTTTAAATTTAGTTTCACTCGCTTTTGGAGTTTCTGTTCAAATATTTTTGTGGGTTGATGTTAACCAAACGTTAACCAAGAAAACTGAAACGTTTTACCTAAAAAACTGAAAATCTCTGTTCTTTATGGAGAACCAGTGAGTCCTACTTCCTGTTTCTAGTTTTACCTCGTCTGTCTCGTCCTCTGTGATTGGCCCATGAAGGTTATAGTTTCAGATGGTGATGAGTAGATGACACATGGAGTGTGTGGCACACTCACTTTGCTGTGTTGACACTGTGTTGGTGTGACACTGAAGGGCGATTAATTAATAATTGCCAACAACCTGGATAAAGAGTGTGAGACTAAACTTGGGTGATTCATTCTGACAGCTCTGTACTGTACTGTGTTACACGAGCGTTGATGGCTCACATCTGCTTGTAGATCAGCTGATCACAGCCTGGAAAAAGCTGGAGCTCAAAAAACAAATGATTCTGACTTATTTCTTTATCCCTGCTGCACTCAGTCGTAGAGTTCCTCTACCTGCCACATCCACTTTAACCCCAGACTACCTTTTACTGAGTACTACGGTAGGACCTGAGTACTTTTCAGAGCCTGTACTTTTTCACTTTTACTTCAGCAAAGAAGTTTAATGAGTACTTCAGCTTTTACCAGAGTATTTGTACAGCTTGAGTATCTGTACTTCTTAACTACAGATTTTTTTTTTTTTACTTTTGTCCCTCTGAAAGTGTCTAATTATCAGTAATTATCTATTATTTACTGAATAATATGTAGAATATAAAGCAGAAGCTGTGGGATGACTTACTGTAGTCAGTTCAGGAGAATCCTCAGAGTTTCTGGTCCTCATCATGATGGAAACATGAAAACATGTTGATGCTCTTTGAGCTGGAATCAGTCCAAAGCAGCCGTGAGTGTGAACCAACAGACATCATTATAATAACTCTGACACGAATCCTGATAGAAATCCTGCTCACTGACCTCTCTAACTGTAACTCTGTCACTGACACATCTGCCAACATCTGTTCCTATAACAGCTCAGAGGAGGAGTTCAGCGCTTTCTCTCAGATTATTATCAGAAAAATCAGAACAGGAGGAGCGTTTTTGTAAATATGGCTGAAAGCGGTGAGGCAAGTTTATTTATATAGCACAATTCAACAACAAGGTGATTCAAAGTGCTTTACAGAGACATTAAAAAACAAAAACAATAAAAAGCATGATTTAAAAAAACTGTAGATAAAATGAGAACAGTAGATAAAATCAGTAGTTAAAATATAAGTTTTGAAATTTAAGCTTAAAAGTGTGGATTTGGTGCTTTATTTGTTTCAGCTGATCTGAGGCTTTCTGGGAGTTTGTTCCAGATATAAGGAGCATAAAAGCTGAATGCAGCTTCTCCATGTCTGGTTCTGACTCTGGGAACTGATAAAAGACCGGATCCAGATGACCTGAGGGATCTGGATGGTTCATACTGGGTCAGGAGGTCACTGATGTATTTTGGTCCTAAACCATTCAGAGCTTTATAGACCAGCATCAGAACTTTAAAGTCTATCCTCTGACGGACAGGCAGCCAGTGTAAAGACCTCAGAGCTGGACTGATGTGGTCCACTTTTTTGGTCTTAGTGAGGACTCGAGCAGCAGAGTTCTGAATGAGCTGTAGTTGTCTGACTGATTTTTTAGGTAGACCTGTAAAGATGCTGTTACAGTAATCAAGCCTACTAAAACTGAATGCATGGACTAGTTTTTCCAGGTCCTGTTGAGACATCAGATCTTTTATCCTTGATATATTCTTGAGGTGATAGTAAGCTGATTTTGTTATTGTCTTAATGTGTTTTTCTAAGTTTAGGTCTGCATCCATCACTACACCCAAATTTCTCACCTGGTTTGTGGTTTTTAGATGTATAGATTGAAGTTCTCTGGTGACCTGTAATCGTTTTTCTTTGGCGCCAAAGACTATTACCTCAGTTTTCTTTTTGTTTAGCTGGAGAAAATTGTGGCACAACCAGTCATTGATTTCCTCAATGCATTTACCAAGAGCCTGTACAGGGCCTCGGTCTCCTGGTGACATTGTGATATATATTTGTGTGTCATCTGCATAGCTGTGGTAGTTTATTTTGTTGTTCTTTATAATCTGTGCCAGTGGGAGCATGTAAATGTTAAACAGAAGGGGTCCCAAGATGGAACCTTGGGGAACTCCACATGTGATACTTGTCTGCTCAGATGTGAAGTTACCTATTGATACAAAGTATTTCCTGTTTTCTAAGTATGTTTTGAACCAGTTTAGTGCAGTTCCTGAAAGACCTGTCCAGTTCTCCAGTCGTTTGAGTAATATGTTGTGGTCAACTGTATCAAATGCTGCACTGAGATCCAGTAAAACTAGGACTGACATTTTTCCACTGTCTGTATTCAGACATATGTCATTGAACACTTTGGTCAGAGCGGTTTCAGTGCTGTGGTTCTGTCTAAAACCTGACTGGAAGGCATCATAGCAGTTATTCTGTTTTAAGAAGTAACTGAGCTGTTGAGAAACTGCTTTTTCAATGATCTTACCTAAAAATGGGAGATTTGAGATCGGCCTGTAGTTGTTCATTTGTGTCTTGTCAAGATTGTCCCTTTTCAGTATAGGTTTGATTACAGCAGTTTTTAGTGGTTCTGGAAACACACCTGATAATAAAGAAAAGTTGACGATCTGTAACAGGTCTGACTCTAAAGTCTTTGAGACCTTTTTGAAACAACTTGTTGGCAGGACATCTAAACAGCAGGAGGACCTAAGATGTCCTCCAGGTCTTTGCTGTTAATCGGGTGAAACTGTTTCATGGTGTTTAAACAGTTTTTCGGTGGACACAGTACATATCCTGGATCTGCTGTTGATGTACCAATTGCTTGTCTAATCTTTTGGATTTTTTCTGTGAAGAATTTGGCAAAGTCATTGCAGGCCATGGTCGAATGAAGTTCAAGCTCAGCTTTCCTACACTCTCTTTTTTCATTTTTCACCAGTGTGGAGTTTCTCCATGGAGACTTTTTCCTTCCAGAGATAACCTTCACCTTAATGGGAGCAATAGTGTCCATTACATTTAACATGTTAGCATTGAAGCTATTGACGAGCTCATTGACTGACCCTCTGGGCAGGTCAGGTGTTAATGGGAAGACCTGGTTAAAGATCTCACTACTGTCATCAGTTATACACCGTTTTGTGATCACTGTTGTTGATATATTTGTGTGGGCTGAGATTTTACTTTCAAAGAAAACACAGTAATGATCAGACACGCCCACATCAGACACAGTAATGTTTGAAATGCTCAGGCCTTTGGAGATCAGTAGGTCGAGAGTGTGTCCTCTATTATGTGTGGCCTCTGTTACATGCTGAGTCAGCCCAAAGTTGCCCAGAGTGTTACTCAGGTCTTTAGTCCCTTTGTCCTGAGGGTTGTCCACATGGATGTTAAAATCCCCAACAATAACTACACAGTCGAAATCAACACAGATCACAGACAGCAGTTCACTGAGGTCATTAAAAAGTCTGTGCAGTATTTGGGAGGCCTGTAAACATTAAGAAACACAACTTTGGATGGGGCCTTCAGCTGTAAAGCCACATATTCAAAAGACTGAAAACTTCCAGGAGATAGCTGCTTACATTGAAATGATTCATAAAATAAGACAGCAAAATAATTATTCTGTCCTGATTTTAGTTTTTATTAAAAAAACCCCAAAAATCCTCAGGAATAAAAACTGAATATAAATAAATAATAAGTAAAATATATTACATATAATCAACACACCGTACTAATGAAAGTTTATATAAAGCACATTTATAACAAATAAATTCTAATCAGAAGCCTCTTTATGATTATGATTTCCCCACCATCAAATAAAACAGAAGAGATAAATGCTGATTATAGATCTTCTTTTGTTGTTGTTCCTTAAGAGCTGGAGACCTGAGTAGGTTCGTCACCCATCAGCAGCAGATCACCTCTCGATCGGGCACGTTTTCATCTGGGAGGGTTTCAGAGCTCACTGCCCTCGGCGTCGCTGCTGGAACAACCAAGTTTTGCTATTGAATCTTTGACCTGCTGATCTCACAGAGGCAGGAGACCCAGAACATCCATGCGAGCTTCAGTTTATGCTCTGTCCTGTCATCCAATCAGATTTGCATGTAATACACTGATATTCAGCCCCAGCCTGGTGTTCTCTCCATCTCTGACCTTTCACACAATTTAAACTAACAAACTTTCTCTTTAAAACTGTTTGTCAATCACAATTTACTCGATTTATTATTCTTCTATCACATATTTATATCAGTCATAATGAACTCAGTATGATCTGAGCTGTAAACCTGTATTTATCATCACAAACCTTTATAGTACTTCAGAGCAGCTCCTTCAGTGGCTGCGGCACCCACGATGTGGGACGGAGAGATTTCCTCCCCTCTGCTGTCAGACTCCACCACAAAGACTTTGCAGCTGATCAAACACACACATGTGCAATAGGACTAAGTGTAACACTCTTTTTCTGACAACGTTGTATTTGTACTCAGTTGTATATAGCATGTGTATTCTATTTTTATCCTATCATTCTATTCTATTCTATTGGGTACAGTTGTGTACAGTTTCTTATTCTATTCCAGGTTCTCTCATGTTTGCTATGTAACTGCACTGTCCACTTCCTGCTGTAACAAAACAAATTTCCCACATGTGGGACTAATAAAGATGCTCTTATCGTTACTGTATAACCACAGGTTCACTTCACATTTGTTAGAATATAAAAGGACAAAGCTGGACAATTGTCATCACATTTCTCATTAGTTGCTGTTAGCACAGGCACACAAAGAAAGCAGAGCTTTAGCTTTAGCTCCCTACATCACTTTTAAGCCTGGATGTTGAGGCTTTTGCTTCCTCTCAGCTGTGATGACATCTCTGTCTGCTCCATCTCACCCAACATCATCCATCTGACCTGATGCTACCTGACAAACTAAAGATAAAATATTAAATTCATTTTGCATTACTTACATTTAAAATACATTTAAGGTGGATTTCTTAAAAGGGAAGGGACTGACCTGACTGTTGTGTCGAGACAGGTGTGAAGGGAGTTCAATCCAGTCTTATACTACGGACGTGTTTGGTTTTGGTCTGTAATACGTTGAGTTTATTATCTATAAGTTAACATAGCAAATCCTCCATCCAGAGGCTAAAGTGATATCAGAGCTAGACTACTTTAAGTGAAAACAGATGATAGTCTGAGCCTTAAATGAAATAAGGTTAAAAAGAAATGCTGCTGTCGACAGTGTGAGGCAGTGAGCTCTGTTACACCATATTTTTTAATTTTCTTTATTATTATTATATTATAGTGTTATTACCTTCCTGTTACTTCATAATAGAATGACAGTTAATGGTAAAAGTCTTGAATAGTTTTGAATTTATTTTCCATGATCACATTTCATTCAATCACTCGTGGACTTGTGTGAATGTTACATGTATTATTTCCACCCGTGGATTTACAGACACTGTGTGAACAGTTTTCATTTTATCCAAAGTTTTACTTGATGTCCAACTGATAAAATCACTGACAGACAACAGAAGCAGGAGCTCAGAGAGAAATTCAATTCAACTTTATTTATAAAGAGACAAATCACAACGTTTGGTTTTATTTTACAGAAACTTAAAACTAAACCAAATTCAGGACGTGTATTAAACCTGCAGCTGATCCCTGTCTGCTGTTCACTACCTTTGATCTGTTACCAGCATCATCTCATGTTCCCCAGGTTCACTGACAACGCTGAAACCACCAGCGGGAGACTAAGAGTGCTGATTTAAAAAGATTCAGACATTTTATTTTGCTGCAGCTCAACATGAGGCTGGATCCTGATTCTTTGTTGTTTTTGTTTTCTCTACATCAAGAAAACAGCAGCAACAAGAAGCACAGCAGGAAACTGACAGGCTGACCTTCAGTCCAACAGATCCTCCTGTGTGACCTGCAGGTGAGAAACAGGTGTGAGGTGTCAGGTAGGTGATGATGAAGAACAGAACAGAATCCATTTGCTCTTCAAACTGCTGTCAGACATTATCTGCTGCACTCTGATCACATCACTCAGACCAGCTGCTTTCTACAAAGTCTCATCAGCAACATCTTTACAAACCAACATCAGATTGTGTGTTTTGTGGTCTAAAGTTTTGTGCCTCTGGTTTCTCATTGGCTCACACTCTTGCAGAGCCGTAACACGCACATGAATGAGAGGTGGTGAGTGTAGTTCCTGTTAACAGGGTATTGCAGACCATCCCTGAATTGAAGAATTTACG